>NC_056730.1:922011784-922056784 GCF_019279795.1 Protopterus annectens
GCAATGCATGAATTTGCTAGCAATGCATGTAACCTGTACAAACATCAGAAATATTTAATTCTGAGTTCATGCTATGTGCTGAGAACATTTAAGCAAACATCAAGGACTGAAACAGTGCTAATTCAATGATCTTAGTTACTCTGCTTTTCACAGTGTTCATGCTGTCGTTAGAACATTTCATTGGAGGACATTTCATTGGAGGTTTGAAAAAAATATCAGGTGTTTTACTTGGTTGCTGATGATTTGGAGATTGTTCACAAATAGCTAGTTAATTAATCAGTGGAGGTTCAACACTTCCATGACTGATGACATGGTATTTCATGCTATCTTGAGAGAGTACAAGGGACAGAACTTCACTTTTTTACCTAAATTAAAGCTCATTCTTGTAGCATTTTAGTTGCTTACTCTGTTTCTTATAACATTTAGGTGTTTCAGATACAGAATAACTGTTTTATGCAACTATTACATAAAATATGGGAAATATTTTTGCCCTAATATCTCAGGACATTTGCCATTTTTACAATTTCTTTGCAGGACACAACTGCCCAAAGAGGGACTGTCCCTCACAAAGTGGGACAGGTGGTAACCCCATCTTTGATACAGTAGTCACTACTTCAAGTATGTATTCAGCACTTCAAGTATAATCTGTTTAGATTTTGATTTCCATTTCCCAGTAATTACTTTTTGGCAAATAAAGCAAATTTTTCTTCAACACCATACCAGTTATATCCTTGAATTTGTGAGTCCCTTATTTTCTTTACCAATGGTTCTAAATATAGCACAAATAACAAAGGGAAAAATTACATCCTTGCTTGGTTCCACTGTTCAGATGCAGTTTGTCAGACAGGAACCTTCCCACTTTGATTTTTGCCTTTGATACCACATATATCCTTCTAATTAAATTATTATTGTATCAGGAAATGCAGATGCTTCCATTGCCCTACTCATAAAATCCCAGCTTTCTCTGTCAAATGTTTCCTCTGCATCAAGACCCACTAGTAAAAGCATTATTTTCATATATTCTGCTGTCCTCTGGATTGTCATCATTGTTCTCTTAATGATACCAAATGTTTGTCTCCCATCCACTAAACCATACTGGTGAATATTTGTCAATTTTGGCATTGCTTTTGCCATTCTTCTAGCCATTATAAACATAACCACTTTATAGTCATGGTTTAAAATTGAAATAGGCCTATATAAAGCTGCATCAGATGGGTCTTTACTGTCTTTAGAATACTACAGCCACCGTTGTTTTTTTCCAGGATGTTAGTGCCTCCCCTCCTTTTAAACAAAACCTTCCAGATCTTTATCTCTGTCTTCCCTCCTAGCTTCTAAACTTCCACTGGAATACCATCTATTCCTAGAGACTTTCCAATAGATTGGTTTGTACATCATTTTTATCTCGTCTCCTCCTGTCTTGTTAGTTGTTGAGCCTCATCTGCCTCTAACCTTGGCATATTTATGTATTCCATATTTTTTTTCCATTTGGGCTTTTTCTTGATTTTCCTACTTCTTTGCTTTATGCATATTTTCATAAAATTTCTAAAAAATCTGTAGCTCGTCTATAGCATCTCTGGTTATTTTTCTTGTTATAGGCTACCTAAGATAGGTGACATTCCTTTCTTCTTTCTCTTTCTTAAGTTATTGTGCCAAAAGTTTGTGTGCTCTGGAGTTATTATCAAAAACAGTTGCTTAACAACAATCTTTCTAAACTCATGCATATTATTCAGGTACTCCCTTATTTTTTGTTTAGCATTCTGCAGTTGCACCTCTTATTTTTGCGTAAGATTCCTTTTATTTTGTAATACTTTGTTTGTCAGCCACTCTAAATAATTCTTATTACTTCTTAACCAGATCTCCTTTTATTTTATTTCTACCCTATTTTTAAATTTCACGTTCATTTATCTCACTCACCAGCTATGACTTCTGATGTACGTTCTGTCTTCCTAGTAACTCTTGGATAATTTCCACTACCTAATCTTTAAAGTTCTCTCTCTTTAACAGTCCCATCTTTATTTTATTACCCTGTATTTTTAACTTAGTAATTATTAGCGCATGATCTGAAATAGTTACTGAAAGTGTATCAAAGTTTCTAAGTAAATGGACCTGTTCCCGTGAAATGTAATTTCTGTCAAGTCTAGCCCAGTTATTGTACCTTAGGGAATAATATGTAAATTTTCTCCTAGTTCCTACTACTGAATTCACATCTTTCATACAAATATTTTCATAAATATCTTCAGAAATCTACCATCTTTTGTTATATTTTCCCTTCAAGGCCCCTTTATACACCCTTGTTGTTAGAAATCAAATTCCAGTCCCTATCTCTAAGCAATATTCCTTACTTAAAGCTGATTATTTCTCCCAATTTTTTTAAGTTCCAAAATAGCAGTTTAAGTAGAATATAAAGTTATGTCAATATAATTCTCATCCCTTACCAGTAGTCCTCTGTTACTGCAAATCTGCCATGATTATCTGTTTTCCCCTCCACTATCATTACTTGAGTTCCTCTAGCAATTAATATAAGCACTCCTCTTTTCCTTTGTCCCTGATATTCTGCAGAATATCCATACTGAAATCCTTTCTTTTTCAAATTCACATGCTTAGTTCTTTCCGCATCTCCTGTAGCATTGCTATTTGAACTCTGCATTATTCCTTTTTGTGTATACCTGTGTGACCATTCATATTCCAAAATAATATGGAAAGTGTTGCCATTATGGTGAGAAGTTATTATTCTCACCTATTATATATGGCAGCTTTTTAAAATGTCAGTTTCCGGCTTTTGTGATATATGCAGCCATTACTGTTTGGCAGGTTAATTCTTTATGCATTTTTTTTCTTATCATCAATTTTCATCAACACATTTTATAAGAATTATTGTTTTAACAAAATCTCCCCCTTCCTAGAACCTTTTACTTTAATACAAACACATATGGCTATGTACATCTTCAAATAATGAAGTTTAACCTTTCTAATAGGAACATTTGTGCCAAATAAACAGCTGCTAACACAGACCCTAATTAGCTTGAAATTGAGGTTACACAAGCTAAAAACATGTTATTACCCATGCTTCTACTTACAGTAATTGGTGTCTCTTCAGTTTTTTATCTTTATCCTCCTCCCAATGTGAAAACTACTTGCATACTTTCAGAAATCATTAACTTTTAGCCTTAAAATAAGCAGTGTTCTGTCTTTTATTGCTGTATTATCAGTTTGCCTTCATGAAAAAGTAAGAGAAAAATAAAAATGTAGTCATTTATTACAGCCTGAAAGACAAGCTGAAACATTTTTTGCTAAATGAAAACTTTTCATTATATTCATTGTTCTTATATTTACTTGTTTCCAGTTAAAATTTATTATATTAAAACAAGGATCTAAATCTAGACATTCACCCATTACAAAGTAAGAGAAAGCATATCAGAGCTACATTTATTATGATCTATGTAGTTTTACACCCCATCCCACACCTCAACAACCGAAACTTATAGCCTGTACCTTAAATATGTTTTGTCTAGATTTTCTTCTCTTTTACAACTATAATGTCTATATTTTTATTTCCAAAAAGAAGAAAGAGAAGAAGAAAAAGACATCCATTTACTTTAATAACTTTATCACATACAGTTGTAACTAGAAATGCTTTACTATAAAGTATGCAAGTTACATTATGAAAAGTTTCATAGAAATGTTATTAAGAAAAGAAATTGTTTTACTTAGTTACTTTTTTCTTTCTTCCTCGCCGCTCTACTTAGAGTTGTTCCAAACACTAATGACATGAAGTTAGACAAATGCTCTTCAGTTCTTCACAAGTTTAACAAAGTCAACTCGTTACACTTATTGTTATACAGCCATATTTCACAAATGCAGTAGATGCTTTGCAGCCTCAACTTCCATGTTGCTGGTCTTTTTCCTGTTCATCACCATCTTCCATCTCAAAATTCTGGTTCAGTTCCACTGTAATTGTGATTCTTCTGGTCAACTCCTGTGCTTTTCTCTGTCTCTAAAGCATTTTCCTTTTGAACAGTGGAAAGTGTTTCACTGGCAAAGTCTCTGCATGTGCTTTATTATCAGAGGGAATGAGAAGCAGAGTCCCCTTCTGACTGATGGCTCATTTTTGTTGTACAAACTTTTTCCATATCCTCCTTAGCCTGTAAATCATCAAACATGATTTTGGTTCTCCAGGAAAAATAGTCTGAAGACAGCTGGATACAGCAGCTTGAATCTCAGACTTGCCTCTTGACATTCCCTGATTACTGGAATAAATTTCTTTCTCTTCTGTCTGGTGTGCCCTTTGAGTAAGAAGTTCCTGCTGTGGAATACCAGTCCAGTTGCTTATTTGTGCCTTCATAAAATTAATACAATCTGTTCCATCTAGTTTCTCCAGTGCAACAGAAAATATCAGATTTTCCCTACGTGTTCTGTCCTCTAATTCTTCCATTTTTTGAAACATCTCCTCTTGGGTAGTAGTCTCATGATCAGCCAGCCTTCTCTTCATTTTGACCTCTGATTTTTGCAGTTTTATCAGCTCATCTGAATATCTGTTTAAAGCTTCTTCCATTCTTTTCCAGTGTTTTGTTATTTGAGTTGATATACTCATTCATTTCATTTGTTTTAATCAGCTTTGAGCACATTTGACTTCTTTTTTCACTCTTGATTAATGGAAGCCATGTCTTGCACAAAGGTGAACCTTGAACTGCTTTTTCCTGAGCAGTTGCTGGACTCTTCCTGGTCAGTGTTTTCTCTTCACCTTTTCTAGTTGATATTCTTCCAGGTTCTCTCAGTTTCTTCTTTGCAGGCATCCAGGCATTGTATTTAGTAGCCAGTAACTGAATATTTCTCAAACTGACAATATCATTGTCTCTTTTTTACACTGGGAGAGCTGAAGTTAAGCTGTTGATCAGTATGCAGCTATCCTGGCAGTTAAGGAGGTTGTCCAGTTGATCTCCATCTGAGCTGAAAAATATGCATGTATGTAGCTATAGATATATTTATTTAATTAGCAGGTATGTGGTCTGAAACACAAGAGCCCTCTTTCAGCCAAGACCTAGTTACATAATATAGAACTCATGAACTGCAGTCAGTAATATTACTGCACACAATAAGTACAGTACATAAATGTTTACCTTCACCAACTACCGAAGTCAGGCCTTCTTTGACATATCTGTGTTTCTGAACCATAGATACAGTTTTTTTTCCTCTCCCCCTTGGTATGACCATCACTATACTGTTCTTCACAAGTTCAAATGTTTCCTGTCAAACAAAACACAGTTATACTACTCAGCCCTTCCTCTGTAAGCTGCTTAATGCCAATACCCGTCCCACCTTGGTCATTAAAATAATGCCTCACAGCTCATTCTTTCTCCTTAGGTGTCATGATGGAGGTCACCTAGTTATAATCAGGTCACATAACAAACATTCCCAGACTGATCATATCTTACTCATAGAGGGACCAGAAATCTGGAAATCACTTCCTCATCCATCAGAAATTAAAATTACTCTAAGGCACTTCCAGAGACAACAGCTTCCCCAGAACTAGTTCAAGAACCTCAACTTTAACAGGCATTGAATCAAAATGAAACTTCCAGATCCTCCACAACCCCAACCTGAATACCATTCAGTAAAATTGTTATAGTGCAGTTTTCTATCAACTCATAACCATTTCAGCTGGACTTTAAACAAACTGTATGTCATCTTAATTACTGAATGTGAAATTATACAGGTGCTTTCTTCAACTCTGCCTTTTTGTTTGTGAGCCATTCTGTCAATTATCTCTGTGGAAAAACAGGCTTATTTGAATCTGAAACATTATTTGCTGGTTTATTACTAACAGTTTGCAAATAAACTATCTCTGGTGCTGCCACCATTTTTAAATATGTTCAGTACTTTAACTTTGAGCTGTGCACCCTCTGGTCTGTCATCTTTGGAGGAGTACATTATTCATTTAGTTATGTACACTATGTATTTTATTTTTATTCATTTATTTCATTTTTAACATTTGCTGTAAGCAAGCAAGTCATTTGGTTCATAGACACTTTTCAGATACAAACCAGGCCTGAATGGCAAGTGTGTGTCTGTCTGTGTGTGTGCATCTATAGCTATTCTATGGTTATTTTAACAGATTACATATTCATGTACATACATATACATTTTTTTATTTATTTGTTATAAATATATTATAAATACATCTAATATTACAATAGGATTAATTCTTAATTTTTAGTCAGACCCTGTGTAAAAACAAAGGTAGGTATGCTGTTAAATATTTGTATTGTACAGTACAGTAATGTTTTTTTTTTGCAGTTGCACAATAGTTAGATTTATATTTATTATATTATTTATTTTTTATTTTTTATTTTTTTAAAATTTATTAAGTTTAGTTTAAATATATTATTATTTTTTTTTATAGAATTAGAATTGGTTTATTGAATTAGAATTTAATTGATTAATTTACTGTGTTATTTAAGGACTGTGTTGTTTTTGTTTATCAACGACTCTGATAGGTGATGAAGCAAGTGAGTAGTGGTACTGGACTGGATTGTGTTTTTTTTGTTTATTTTGTTTGCATTTGTTTTGTTCCTTTCCTTTTCTGTATTGATGGATTGGACAAACAGGATTTTTTGGGTTTTTGGATTGATTTTGTGGGTTCTTTTTTTTTTTGGAGTGCATCTATAGCTATATCATTATATATGTGTACAATTTAATGTAGCCAGTAAACCAGCATGTTTTAGTAGGTGGGGAGATTGTGGTACCCAGTGAAAACACACACAGATGTGAGGAGATTATGCAAACTCCACACAGACAGTGACTGGAAGTCAAGATTTAATTAATACTGGAGCTGTGAAGCAAAAATATTACCAGTCATAGTGCTGCCAATAATCACCTTTGTTATTTAATCTTTTTTTGTTATCTCACCTTTGTTGTCTCACACAAATTATAAATAAATAAGTATATACATTTTTTTTTTAAATTAATTGCTTTGTAGTCCTTTGGATTTTTGTGTGAAGATGCATTAGTTATATGATTATGAATAATTTACTAATTATGGGTGGTGTTTGAGAGTGAGATTCACAGACATGTTACACACTGCACTGACATAATACCCAGGGGGTTGTGATGCAAATGTCTACTTGTGATTCATGAAGGACTGATGGACATGGCCCTACAGCAAGTATATTATTCTGCAACAAAGTGAATCTTAGGTCTCGGTAGATGAACCCCTGCTATTAACCAGTTAGCATAGAGAAAAGGAAGATCCCTGACTTATGGAAACTGTCTGCAGTGGTGCCTCTGCCCAAAGGTTCCATACCACAGACCCCAGGAATTACAGCAGTCAGTGGCTACATTGTTGACGTAGCATGTCTTTGGATCTTGCCAAGGTCGCCAACACTAGAGGCAGCAGTCAGTGGCTACTCTATTGACGTAGCATGTCTCTGGATCTTGCCAACGCTTCCAACAAGTCAGTGGCTACTCTGTTGACATAGCATGTCTCTGGATCTTGCGAAGGCCACCAACATTAGAGGCAGCAGTCAGTGGCTACTCTTGACATATCATGTCTGGATCTTGCCAAGGCCGCCAACACTAGAGGCAGCAGTCAGTGGCTACTCTGTTGACATAGCATGTCTGGATCTTGCCAAGGCCACCAACCCTACCTTATGCCTTTTTTTTAAACAATTTGAATGAACTAAAGGTAGATTGTTACATAGTAAGATTGATTGCAAACTGGCTAAACGATAGAACTCACATAATTAAGATAATGGGTTCAACTTCAGAAAGAAAAAAGGTAACCAAAAGAGTGCCACAGATCTCAGTATCGGGGCCCCTCTTTTGGTATATACTTTTCTGACCTGGGTGTCATTGTCTGTTCCCCTTTTTGTACAGAAGCACGTCAGCAAAAACCATCCCTTACAAACAAATGGTTTACAGAGAAAGGCATCAAATTGAATGTAAAAAAAAGTACAATTTTGTCACATTTGGGAAATATCCCTCATTTACAACATAGTCAGTATGCCACCCCACCCAAACATGGTAATCAGCACCTGGATTGACAGTTCCCTCACCTTTGACCACTGTGTTGCAACAGTAGTTGGGAAATCCTTCTATCTAGCACAACTGATTCTCAAAGGTATCTTATCTAGGAAAAATGATGTTACTGTCCCTCTGAATTCTGCCCCAATTCTTATCCAGACATTAAATAGTTGGAGAGGCCGCATAGTCTGTTGACAAAAAAAAAGATTATTGGTCAATAACTCTTGGAAACCAAGACAAACTAGAAACCCTATTCCTGTATTCTGTCAATTATAGACTACTGCATGGAACTCTATGTTTTGCATTCCATGCCATCATATACCTCCACCCTAATGGATCTCTTATGCCCTCACAGTATAAATTGGTTATACAAATACCCAGACCAAGAATCTTAACCTTCACTAACATGTAAATAAAACATGGAGAGAGAGATTCATTACCCAGAAACTGCCCCATTTCTGGAAGTTTCAGATAATGTGTAAAACAAAAGTTATACTGTGCATCTGTACATTCTGTACTTTGGGAGGGTTTGAAGAGCTACTGCATATGAGACATTATGTAAAAGAAACAGATCAGTTTAGATGATGCTAGAGAGTTTTCCAGCTAATTACTATTGAGATGTCATTTTCAAAACCCACGTTGGCTTGCATTTTATAGGCGATAAGTTAGTTGTGTACAGGCTGCTTTTTCTAGAATTTTGGAGTGTTTTGGTATGTGGCATTAGACCATTGTGAGAAGAGCTACAACTGTAACAAATTTCCAGAGATAATGAAATGTTCAATTTTGTAGTGGGATGTTTATATTTTAGTACTGGTATGCATACAATGGTATTGCCGGAGAGGAAGAATTTCAGGTAGTGGCACTCACATCCTGGCAGAACTGCATGGCATACTGGATCGGCTTATCTTAACAAGACAAATGTGTGGAAAAAATTGAAGTGTGGAAGTCAGGAGATTGATTGCTTGGGAAGTTTGGTATTCTTTATGCAAGCTGATGTGAGGAGAAGAAGAAATGCGTACAAAATAGAAGGCTAATATATTTGCGGAGATTAATACATATATTATAGTTGAGATTTTGTGTTTGGGGGGGTTTGTTGCTATCTGAATGAGATTTGCCAATGGAACTGATTTCATTCCATGGACTGTATGGATGATTTTTATAGTTGAGAGTCTGCTATTTATGTGAATGTTTTGGCCTGAATTGTCACCTTTTGCAGTGAATTCTGTGGGTACAGTAACCTAGGCATGGATGAAGTATTTGATTTGTATGATGTCCACTGTTGTTTTGCTTTGTTAATGCTTGTTTGATTATAGATGCAAACAGTGCTCTAGAAATCATTTTCTTTCTTTCTAATCTTGGAAAAATTGTTTTGTTTTGAAGAGGTAGAAACATGTTTAAGTAGGTGTTAATTACCATGTTAGTGTTGTTATATTATTGGTTTTCAGTATGTTGTGGCTAATTCAAGTTGGAGAGCAAGTTAATTACTGTATGTAGATTATAATGTGTAAATGCTGGCTTTTTCTAAGGGATCCTAGTAGTCCCCAGGTATTAGGAAATAGGGTTTTTGGATGTGGGAAATTCTGTTGGATAATATCGATGTTTCTGGCATTTGCTGTTTTAGGTAGCAGAATATAAGCCACTACAATGTGTAATATTGAGTGTTTCTCTATGATGCATGTCTGTGAGATTTGGGAGATGAATGCTAAGTAAGAAGTTGAGGTCTGTTGGTATTTAACAACACAAGGATGCTGCCACCTTTACACATCCCTTGTTCTGTGCTTTGGTTGATATTGTAATGGTTGCTGATGTTTGGTGGAATGGATCATGGGACTTGTACAAGGATTTAATATTGGATGATTCAGTTGTTGTGTCTTTCGGCTTTTCCTGGTTAGGGGTCGCCACAGTGGAACTCCGGTCCGCTAATGATTGGTAGTTGATTTTTACGTACCGAGTTACCAGCCCTGACGCACAACCTTCAAGGAAGGTACACCCATTCACGCATGTCTCCACGCAGAAGACGCTCTAGCTGAGAATCGAACCGGACAGCGTCTTACTGTAAGGCGACAACACTACTGCAGCACCACGTCATGCAGTGCTATTTGACTGTATTCATTCTTTTCAGATGATGAATATGTCATGCCTGCAATTTGCATTGAGCAGTATGTATTGTTGACTCCTTTAAAGCTGGTATTTTATTTATACTCAGGTTCTGGCTGTGTGTTTACATCTTCTGGAAATAACCATAATGTGGTCATTGATTCAAGGCAGGAGATTATTATTGTATGCAATTGATTATTTCTCCAGTTGCTTACACCTTCTATTCATGTCCAAATGTATTTATTTATTTAAGTTCTGCTATTAGGATATTTATGGATTGACTGATTTTTGATGGCTTATTTTCATAAGAACATTAACATAGGTTCGTAGGTTCCTAGGTGTGTACTATGCTAATGGCCCTGGAGCCTTTACCTGCCTTGCCCATAGAAGTGTCCTGGCATTGTGCTGCCCGACATTAGTTCTCAGTACTTCTATCAAGTAGAGCCATTGCAATGATCTCCCGGGTGAGCTTTCTATTTCCCATATTCCACTCATCAAGATTTCTCTTGAAGAGGGCCAGTGAGGTGCTCTGCTTGACATGTATGGGAAGTCTATTCCAGAGCATGGGCAGTCGCTGGGTTATGAACTTGTCCGTCCAGCATGTTCTGCTGATTGTGGTAATGAGGTTGAGGGCTCTGGAGCCTGTGGTGTGGAGGGATTTGGATTTCTTTAGATGTAGCATTTCTAACAGAGCTGCGTCAGACATGACTTTGTAAGTCAAACAGAAATCACCTCTTAGTAGACAATATGAGACAGAGAATAGCTGGAGTTTTTTGAGTCTGTCCATGTAGGACATGTGTTTAAGGCCTAGGATCCTCTTCATGAGGTACTTTTGTGGCTTTTCCAGCTGTTGCATGTGTCTAGCGAGGTGCATGCCAAATGGAGCATTATACTCGATGACTGGCCTAATGAGTGAAGAGTATCTGAGATGGCTTAGAGGTAAATCACTTTGGCTATGGTGTGCATGGTCCTGGGTTCAAGCCTAGCAGAGGTTGTTTATTTGGTTCCTGACCCAGAGACTCCCCAGACTCTGGAATAGATTGCCCATACATGTCAAGCAAAGTGCCTGTTTGGCCCTCTTGAAAAGGAACCTTGACGATTGGATGGGAGAAAGGAAATTCACCCCGGGCATCACGTCAGTCGCCCTGCTAGACAGGGGTCCAGGTATTAAATAGTGTGGGAAGAAATAGCCAGGGAATTGTTATGATTAGGCTTGTATAGGCCCTAGGGCCAACCTATGAAGTAGAGAGAGAGAGAGATGGTGACCTCTTTCTTCCTGGATGCAAAACCCTTAGTAATGAGATGTGCCAGGTAGAAGGACTTTCTGACCACAGTGGCAATGTGGTAGTCGAAGGAAGTGTTGCTGTCAACCTGTGTCCCCAGATGTCTTATAACGCCTTCAGTGTTCAGTGGGCTCACATCGATATGGTAATTAGTGGAAACTGAGATTTTCCCCAAAGGGGATGACAAAGTATTTTTTGGCATTAAGCTTAAGGCTATGGTTTTGACACCAGTCAGTGGTCTCAGTGAGGCCTTTCTGTAGGATATCTGCATCAGTTGGGGAGTTAATAGTGGCTTCCAGCTTGCAGTCGTCTGGAAACTTGGTCAGCCAGAGTCCCTCTTTGCTGGCCTGGACTTCTGAGAAGTAGATGCCAAACAGGAGAAGACCCAGGACTATTCCCTGTGGGACTCCACTCGTGGCTGTTCGGCAGTCTAACTTGAAGTCCGCTACTTTCATGCTGTGGGTCCTATCTGTGAGCCAATTTGCAACCCACCTAGTGATATAGGGATTGATGCCTAGTCTGGTGAGTTTATCAATAATTCCTGAGTGGGGAATGGTAGCAAAGGCCTTGGCCCAGATCAAGGTAGGCTGTATGAACTGCCTTGGCCTCATCCACAGCTCTGGTGACTGACTCAAAGAAGTCAACCAAGTTGAGCAGGCATGCTCTACCTTTCACAAAGCCAAATTTCATGGAATCTAGAGTTTGGAGATTCCCTATATCCTTGTTAATTAGGTTCATGATGATGCACTCCATAGCCTTACATATCAGACTCGTCAGGCTAATGGGGTGATAATTCCCAGGGTCTTTAATCGATCCCCCTTTAGGGAGAGATGACTGTAACTGTGCGCCATTCAGTAGGGACAAAGCCTGAGATGAGGCTGTGATTGAACAGGCCACACAGATGTGTTGCCAGTTCACTTTGTAGTTCATATAGAACACATCCAGGGATATTGTCAGGTCTCATGGAAGCTGTATTCTTGACCTTGGACAATGCAGCTTTAACCTGTGCTGCAGTAATGCTAGGTGGCTGGCATTCCTCTGGTATTGTGATTGGTCCTTTGGGGGGGTGTAAAGTTGGCACTGTATGTTGGCAATGTCTGTTGGCTCAGTATAGGAGGTACCATTGTGCAGTAACTCAGAGCAAACCTGGGTATTGCCATGGAGATTCTTGATATAACTATAGAAGGCTTTGTGGTTGTTTTTAGTGTCTGATGCAATTCTGCCTTCATAGTTGGCTTTAGAGGTTTTAATGAAGGATCTCAACTTTTTGTTGAGGTAAATAAGGGAGATTTTCCAGTCTTGGGGCTTCATCTTTTTCTGCAACAATTTCTTCTTTCTTTTGAAGAGTTTTTTAATGGCAGTGGACCACCAGATTGGCTTCCTTTTTTTTTTTGGAGGAGAGTGTCTTGGTTCTTGTTGGGTATGGCTTGTTCCATGCATTTATCTACGTGTTCGTACAGTGCATTGGTGTATGACTCAGCAGTCATGCATCAATTTTCCATTGACATGGGTGCAGTGAGGTTAGCCACCTCTGTTTTTAGGAACCCAAAGTCAGCTTTGGAGAAGTTTTTTATGGTGTTTACCTTTGGGGGTGTGGGTGAGATGTGGATTTCCATGGTGATTAGTTTGTGGTTGGATCTAAACAGGGATGAATTAACTATTGGTGTAGAGCAATGGTTGCCCATGTTAACTATAACCAGGTCAAGGATGTTGCTTCCTCTACTGAGGTTAAGAATGAGCTGGTCCAGGGCATTGGAGTTAATGAATTCCAGGAAGCGTTGGGCCAGTGTATTGGTGTATGAGTAGTTTTCCCTGTTGATGGAGGGGTAGTTGAAGTCACCTAGTATGAGAGTGTTGGATTGTACCCTAATAGTTTCCAGGGTACTTAGGAACATGGATTGAGAGTCTTGGGACATGGTTGGGGGCCTATAGCAGGCTATGATATGACCTGGATCGCCATCTTACCCAATGTTAGTTGTACCTGAAGTATCTCAGATGTGTTATGCTGGGCTACTAGTCTGGAGATCTGCATATCCTTTATTAATATGGAGACACCACTGCCTTTGGAGCTTTGGTCCATATTATGGGGCCGAAAGGTGTGGAATGAGTTATAGCCTGGTAGAGCAGGGGTGCTTTCTGCTGCTTTAAACCAGGTCTCCATTACAGCACAAATGTTGATATTCTCTATTTTGAGGAGTGCTTCGAGTAAGTGCATCTTGAGATTTAAACTTCTAGTGTTGAACAGCATGACCCTCAGATTGCATTTATTTATAGCTATTATGGTGGTAATTTGATCTTTGGAACATCGCCTAAAAAAGACACTATAGGAATGGTAAGAGCCTTAGTCAGTATCTGGAAACTGAGGGGTGACAGATGCAAGCCATCACTGGCAAAGCTTTGAGGTCTGTCAGTCATGTCATCCCATGCAGACAGATACTGGATCCCCTTTGAATGACACCAGAAACTTAGCCAGTTGTTGAAGTCAGTCATTTTCTGCTTGTACTGCGGTATCATTCCGGGTGACAGCAGGATGCTGCTCAGATCTAGGGTCATACCTGCCTGGGCCACATAATCCAAGAGCTCCTCCAAGTCTCTTTTCATGTAGTCCAGTGACGTGCATCTCAGGTCATTCACATCCACATGACAGTGAGAGAGTCATTCTTGTACTTGTTTTGGAGTGACCTGAGTGCGTGTGTTATGTGTCAGATTCTGGCATGTGATAGACAGCTGACTGTTACCTTCTCCTTATTCAACCTAGTGAGTGGGATATCAGTGTGCCTCACTATCGAGTCACCTATGTTAGTGTATTGGTCAAGCTGTTTTGCCTTAGGGGCTTAGGTTGAGGGCCATACTGTGTAGGTAAGCTATGTGTCTTGTGATTTGTTCTGTCTTGTGGTGGTCGAGTGCATTTCTGCCTTGGAGGACTCTTCTGTTTGAGTAGATTTCTATTGAGAGCCTCCGTGAAGGTGGGTGTGTGGTTTGTGCTTTTATGTGAGAGCTGTGATGGTGGGTGCTCTGGAGGGCTATGTGTTGCATTTGTTGACCTTCTCCTCTTGACCAGCTATTGCGGTCTTGGCTTGAGAGTGCATGGCTTCCAGTTTGGATATATAAGTGCATCTCTCACAAGTCTGAGTGTTGGGGGGTAAGAGGAGAGCGTTGCCTGTGTATATGAGGCAGTTGCTACACTGCATCAGAATGCCCAAGTTCACCAGGTTAATAGGAGAAAGCACAGGTTGCATACTCCATGTTTATTATGTCCTAATATGAACACACCGAGGTTTAAAAAACACAAGGTGCAAAACAGCTTGTACCTTAGAATACACCTGGGTGTACTCTTATTAGGACATGACCCACACTTTGCCATCTGTTAATGCTTGCAGAACTGGTAGATGGTACCTGGCATTAAATATTATGTTTGCAAACTCAGTCCATTTTTTTTGTCTGTGTTTTTTTCTGTCATCTTAAAATCCTACAGTGTATTTTTTACTCTCTCTTTACTCCCAGTCATTAGCTTTTTTCAGTCAGTATAGCCATCAATTCACTCATCATTGAGGGGAGCATCAGTTGAGTGGAACCATTCTTAAGGTAGTCTTTGGGGTAGTTTAAAGGTTTTCCTTTTTGCACCCTTCTGCCTCTGTGCATGCTCAGCTAAGCAGTGGAAGGCGATGTACAATGGGCTGTTTGAAATGGGTGGTCTCTCATCTCTGCAAGGGATGTTGCCTGCATGCAGCCTCACTTCCCAGCCTTGAAGCATGGGAGGAGGAGGTTTCCCTTGTTCTCCACCACAGAAATAACACCATCACATTATGCTTGCTAAAACTGCAGCCCTCCCCTCCTCCCGCAAGAGCAGGCCACACTCCTTCATTTTTTTCCACCCTGCCTGGCTTATCCTGCCAGAGCTGGTAATCAAATCTCAGTCAGATGGGTCCCTGTCAAGGCTCCATCCCTCTTTGTAACACAGGCAGGCTACAGTGGAGTTTTTGAAGTGCATTATGTCATTCTGGAGTGTGATCTGTGAAATGTTTGCTGTCTTTTCCATAGCTATATGAATAGTCATGCTTTTCTTTCTGCCTGTAATACATAACCTGATTTATTTCCACAGTCATGATATTTTGAAATTAAGTGCTGTTAATCTTTTATGGGTAAATGTACAGCCTAAGTAACTTTTATTTATGAAGCCAGTAGTCCTAACATTAAATTGCAGCTGCCCCCTAAATGCTGTTTTTTTGTGCAGTGCTAGATTTATTAAACAGCATATGTTTCTTTATTTCTGTAACTTCTCAGAAGAGGGTGATGTGTCTTCTCCTGAATTCCTCACATTCCTGTACCAGCTGACAAGAGGGGCAGCTGCTCGGAGCTACGGACTAAATGTTGCCAGACTGGCAGACATTCCTGAAGAAGTTCTGAGGCTGGCAGTTCAAAAGTCACAGGAACTTGAGGGGCTAACAAACACAAAGAGGTAAGCTTGAACTTTACAGTTAATATGCAGAATACTTAATTACATATGCATCTTGCATTTTTATGTCCTTCTGGATAATACCAGTGTCCTGACACACTAAACTTTAAGCTTTTGAATATAATGTGCTACTACAACTTTAAGGTATCCAGTAATCTAAAAACTGCACCACAGACACACAATTCAAATTATATGCTTGGGCAATATTTTATATAGAAGCCAACTAAGCAGAATAGCACTTTCTAATAAGGTAAGCACCTGTTTCCCTTCTCACACAAACTTCTGTTTCGTTTTGTTTTTCAGCAACTGTGTTACTTCACATCAAAACAAAATAAAATTCAATAAAGTAATCCTTTTGTTCACAAAGCAGAAACTGCAGAATAACTGGGGTTGAGCAGCGCATTAACTGAAAACACTAGCCATACACAGAGCAAAATAAATAGATTCACATTTAAAAGGATCCGTATAGTGCAGCATAAAATTGCTTGATACCAGGTAGTTAGTCTTTCTAGTCAGAAAGTGTGAAAACTGCAGATACATATATTTAAATCCAAAGTCTGAAGTTTGCCTTAGTTAAGTACTGGCCTTAGAAGCAACCATTCATGTGCTCCATCTTTGCCGTATTTGTCACACAGTCATATTGCATACCTGGTGCATCCTATAGACTGCAGTTGGTTCATTGTGTCACTGTGTATCGTAATGAATGTGTCACACACACGTGAATGGTGTCCTCTCTGTGTCCAACTCTGTCAGCCTCCCTTTCTTTGTGTAGAACAAGCATAATTAGCCATGTGCAACTATTTTCAATTGAAGATTTATGCACAAGTTGCTTATGTAATTTCCTTAAGTTTTTGTGGCAGGACTTCTGCAGTGTTACATGCACATTGTTCTTGGTGTAGTGGTCCTTTGTCATCTTTGTCCAAACTCATAAACACTGTTCTGGGATGATTTTCTTCATATGGCAGTCATTTTTCATAGTTCTGATTTTTCACACATATAGGCCAGACTTACACCAATACAAGACCATCTGCATTATCATATTTGAAGGGAAGCGCAGAATCCTAATTCTCACAATCCTGGTTTTCATGAGGTGGTTGAAGGTGACTTTTTTTCACAGTGGTATTGGACAGCTTTCTCTGGGGTCTCTCAGCTAGTGCGTCATGTACATATAACTTTCACTGCCAGCTAGAAGAGCTTGATAGCAGCTCCTTCTAGCACAAGCACATGCTACTCACATGCTCCATATCTTCCTGCCAGAGTCATAACAAACAGTGTAAAACTATGTCTGGCCTTATTTTTCATCTCTTTCTACAAGTGATGGTGTTCTAAATTTACCATTTTGGCTACAGAACAGTTTTCTTACTCTTTTGCTTGAGATCATTATACTCTTAAAGTAAAACTCTTCTATTGATTTATTTTTCAGTTTTATGCGCCTTCTGGCTTGTTCTTGTAGAATTACACATGATAGTAAATGCCTGTGTTTATATACTATGTAAAGCATTTTAGCTTACTGTATAGTTTAGAAACAGTAGCCTGTTAGATGTCAGAGATGGACAATAGCTAATCATTCCCTTTTGTTTGGTTTTGAACATCATAGCCTCTTATTCAGGGGATGGATTATTCCGCTAGGGGTGGCCCGTTTATCCAAACACACAGTAATTTACTCCTTGCCCTGGTGTCAGAAATCCTCTGTTCAGTTGTCTTATTCATGTAGGTTTCAACTGAAGGCTGCATCATGTATTATTTCAGTGTAGTGAGACATCAACACTGGCTTCATCATTTTGGCTCCGTCATAATTAATGCATTCTTTGAATCTCACACTCTTTGCTTTGGGTATCACCAGCTGGGAGCGATAGGGTGTACAATGAACTCATTTCATACTTTGTGATGGTATTTTTCACCACTTCCATTGCTGACCCTGTTTTTTAATTCAAGTCCCAGCTTCTGCATAGCATGCCACTGACTGTCAGCTGATGTGATTCTTGTCTCAGAATTTATCACCAGTAACTCTAACCATATTGTACCTTCCCATACCTCATCTTGTTTCCAGAATGTACCAGCATGAAGCACAATGCACTATGTGCATGTCTAGAAGAAAACTATGATGAGAATAAGGTGTGCACACTGAAAATGTTTAGCCTTTCCATTAGCCCCTCTTTTTTTTTGCTTGTCAGTACTCTAAGAAAAATATTTTCTGAAATGGAGCTCTTTGATTATTTACAGCATTATCAGTTGGCTTTCTTGTAGTGGTGAAATTTCTTTGGAATGGAGAAAAACCCACTTGTAGAGACTTGATGGCATTATTAAAAAAAAAAACTTTATTCTCTCCTTCTGTTTTTGGGTGGCTGCTGTCACATTTTTTTCTCAGAATGCCACCTCAGAAGATTCTCCATTCTGTTTTGGTGTGGATGTGTAGAAGCAGAGTCGATTTTGTACTATGATTTGCACATGCTCCTGTCTTTTTACCTAGTCTGGATTAAACCTTATGTTATTTAAGAACTGACAGGAGTCCCCGTGGACTATGATGTTTGCAGATGACATTGTGATCTGTAGTGAGAGTAGGGAACAGATGGAGGAGACTCTGGAGAGGTAGAGATATGCTCTAGAGAGAAGAGGAATGAAGGTCCGCAGGACTAAGACAGACTATATGTGTGTGAATAGAGGAATGGTGAGGATGCAGGGAGTAGAGGTGGTGAAGGTGGATGAGTTTAAATACTTGGGATCAGCAGTTTAGAGTAATGGTGATTGTGGAAGAGAATTAAAGAAGAGAGTACAGGCAGGATGGAGTGGGTGGAGAACAGTGTCAGGAGTGATTTGTGACAGACGAGTACCAGTAAGAGTGAAAGGGAAGGCCAAGAGGGTAGTGAGACCAGCTATGTTATATGGGTTGGAGACAATGGCATTGACAAAAAGGCAGGAGTCAGAGCTGGATGTGGCAGAGTTAAAGATGTTAAGATTTGCACTGGGTGTGACGAGGGTAGACAGGATTAAGAATAAGTATATTACAGGGTCAGTCCAGGTTGGAATGTTTGGAGACAAAGTCAGACAGGCAGGATTACATTGGTTTGGACATGTGCTGAGGAGGGATGCAGAGTATATTGGGAAAAAGATGCTAAGGATGAAGCTGCCAGGTAACAAGAAAAGAGGAAGGCCTAAGATAAGGTTTATGGATGTGTTAAGAGAGGACATGCAGGTGGTTGGTGTGACAGAGCAAGATGCAAAGGACAGGAAGAAATGGAAGCATATGATAAACTGTGGCGACCCCTAACAGGAGCAGCCGGAAGAAGAAGTTATTTAAGAGCTGTTTGGTAAGTCCCTGGGCCAAACATAGACTCCCATAAGACAGAATGTTTTCAAAAAAATGTCAGTATACCTGATATACAGTTTTATCTAACACAAATTTTACATTCCATATAGACAGAAAAATATTTAATTGTGCAAGGTTATGAATAGAGTCAAGTCTTTGATGAGTGGTCCAGTCCCCCAGAAGCAGTATACTTTAAAACATTTCTAGATTTCATACGGTACCCTCCTGCAGATACTTTGTGACATTACCAAGACCCAGAGATGCTCTTTAATATAAATTTCTTATGCACCTTTCTGACGTTAGGTGCTTAGAAAGCTTTTGTTAAAGCACTAACACTAACTAACTCTTAAGACTGTGTGTCATACTGGGGATTAACAGAAAATAGTGCTGACCAGCAGAAAACAGTAGCCGAAGTTGTTAAAAGTTGTTCAAACCACTCTGCTGCACTTAAAAATGAAGTGTCTTGACAACTTTTAAAGCTGTTAGTACAGCTGGGCAGTAGGCCTTTCTGAAGAACTAAGTGTTTTACTGACTTTCAAGGCTTTGAAAGCCAGTAAAACACTTTGCTCTCATACATACTTTTTTGCTGTAACTGGTAGTAGAAAAGATAAAGCTCCATGCAGTACAAAGAATTATGATCAGGTCTCACCAGTCGTAATCCTCATTATGTGTCTCAAGACAGATGCCAAGATTCACCATTTGAGCTTTGCTTTCAGGGTGGATTTCTTGGCATCTGTGTCTCAAACACGTAACATGTTGGGTATGATTGAAGACCCCATCATAACTCTGTGTGTTGTATACCTTCAGAATCTAGGTAATGTCAGAGTCCATTCATACAATATGGAATATATGCTTAGATACTCTGGAAATATAATATTCACTGTTGGTGTCAAGGGATGCAGAAGACCCTACTTACCTACTCCAAAAGTTATCACAATCTAGCAAAGTTACTAATTTTTCTCTTTTATATTGTTCCCTTTTTTAACACCTTAATTGATTTTTAACATAAAACATAGCCAAACATACATTTATATAAAATAAATCAAAACATATTAACATATTCCCAGTTGCAAACATTATACATCACATACATTCTTTTCTATATTTGTCATCAATCCAGTATTGCATAAATAAATCAGTTCTTGCCTTCCCTTAAACCTCACTCCTCCTCCAAAACATTTTCTGCATGTATTGTTCCCCACAATTTCCATTTTTCCTATGTAATTTGCTCCTACCCTTTTCTAAAGATCCTACTTCCAGTTCTTTTATCTATGTTAGAATATTCAATAATTCAAATGCAGTTAGTTTAGACTTTGATTTCCATTTTCTACTAATTACTTTTTTTGGCAGCCACCACAATTGAACTTAACAAGGCCTTGCTATGTCTAGGCAATTCAGACCCTGTAACCCAGCTCAAAAAATCATTTTTAGTTATACCCATTTGATCACCCAATACTTTTGACAGAGTACTCTGTAGGTAATTTTTAAAGTCTGCCAACTCATTGTACCCACTAAGCATATGTTCCCAGTTACCTCTTTCTTTCCTATCACACCTCCAACATTTGCTATCTACTTGAAGGAAAATTCTTTGGAGTCTGCTTGGGAGTATAAAATTACCTACACAAACATTTCCAAGCAAAAATCCAAATCTGCTAGACTTTGTTGCATGTTTGGGAGCCATACATATGTCCTCTCATTATTTCTTTGTGAATTGCTTATCCAGCCTCTCTTCCTAATCCTTTCTAACTTCCTGTGATTTATTTGTGTAGTTATCGTGAAGTATTTTATATGCCCTACTGACTATCCCTTTTGTAATAGCAGCTTCTCTTCAGTTAAAAACTCTACCAGAGCAGGTCTTTCACTTAGATTTCTCTGTCCTCATTCCCTTGTACTCTGACATCAATCTCTAATAGAGAAAGCAGTCTCTAGCCGGCAACCCAAATATCTTCTTGACTTTTCCAATTCTGTTAACTTCCCATCTCTAGATTTTTGCTCCAAATACTTCAGATTCTTTGCCAGTTTTCTCCAGTAAATTCCAGTCTCCTCTTGTATATTATATGTAGCCTTAATTGCAGTCATCCCTATCAGCAAAATCTCCTTTCCCCATTCTCGTGTTGACATTGTTCTTAGAATATTTTCTGCTGCTTTATGAATATAATATTCTGTATGGCGGCTGTTCTCCTTAACGATCTGAATCCAAATCGCACTCTCTCCTGATTTCTTGAATTTTCCACCTGCGTCATCATCATCCCTTTTCACTTGACATATAGCTTTGTGCTTGTGTGTTATATATAACCCTTAACTGTGTAGATCTAAAATATCCCTTCAAGTCAGGTAATCCTAAAACACCTTTTTTCTGTTGGAATGATCAACTTATCTCACTTGTCCCTTGCCTTTTTCCCTACCAGATAAAATTTTTTTATCTATTTATTAATTACTATCTCCTGTGGTTGATAAAAATATGCCTGACCTATATATAAAACTAAAGGGGAAAAACATTTTTAGTGGTTATATTTTGCTATACATATCCAAAAACAAGATCTTTAATTTTCTTAGTTTTTGTCTTATCTTTTGTTTAGTCTCTTCCCCACATATTCTTAGTTGTCATAACTGAATCCTTTTTAATTGAGATGTCCTTTTCTGGTTTTGTCAGATACAAAGTAATATTGCCTGCAAATAAATCCAACTTTTCTCAATTACCATACCAATTATATCCGTGAATTTCTGAGTCCCTTATTTTATTTTTCAATGGCTGTAAATATAACACAAATAAAAAAAGGGAAAGAGGACATCCCTGCCTGGATTCTCTGTTCAGACACAGCTTATCAGAGAGGAACCCTCCCACTTTAATGTTTGCCACTGAGCCCTCCTGTGTCCTTCTAATTAACCTTTTTTTATATCAGGAAATGTAAATGCTTGTAGTGCCCTACTCATAAAATCCCAGCTTAAATTGTCAGATGCTTTCTCTGCATCAAGATCCACCAACAACAGTGGTATTTTACATTCTGCTTCCTTCTGGATCATCATTGTTCTGGTAATTTTGTCATATGTTTTCCTACCGGCCACAAAACCACATTGATCCATATCTGTCAATTTTGTCATCACCTTTGCCATTCTTTTACCCATTCTAGACATAAACACTTTATAATTATGGTTTAGAATCAAAATGGGCCTATGTGAAGCTAGATCTGATGGGCCTTTACCATCTTTAGATATTATAGCCGCCATCTATTTCTTCCATGATGTGTTTCTCCTTTTAAAATACTGTTAAACAAACCATCCAGATCTTTAGCACTTTCTTTTCTCCTAGCTTCCAAACTTCCCACAGCAATACCATCTACTCCCAGGGACTAACTACAGATTGGTTATACATGACCATTTTTATTATATCTCCTCCTGTCCTAATGGTTAGTAATTCAGCCTTTCTACCTCTAATATTGATATATTAAATTCTTACATAAACACTTCAATTTGTACTTTTTCTTGATTTTCACATTGCTCTGCTTCATACAGATTTTCAAAAATTTTCCAAAATATTTCTAATACCTCTACTGGATTTTTGGTTATTTTCCTTGTTATAGGCTCCTTGGCAACAACCATTTTTACTTTCTGTTGCCTGGGCTGTTGTGCTAAAACTTTTATGGTTTGGAGTTATCAAAAAACAGTTGCTTAGCAAAAGTCTTTCTAAGCTCATGCATATTATTGAGATAGTCCCATATTTTCTCTTTAGCACACTGCAATTGAGCCTCTTCTTGTTCTCTGAGATTCCCCTCTGTTCTGCAGTACTTTCACATTTGTCAGTTCCTCTAAATAATTCTTATTTCTTAACCATATCTCTTTTTTCTTCCTTTTATTCCACCATTTTTTAAACTCCATTTTAATTTAGTCCCTCTCCCTAACAATTTCAAATGAAATTTCTGTCTTCCCAAATCATTTCTACCACCCATTCCTTAAATTCCTGTTTTTGATAGGTGGGGAAGCACCAGAGTTTACCCTACATTTTTATTTTAGTTATTATTGGCACGTGATCTTAAATAGTTATTGAATGCATATCAAAACCTTCAATTAAATGCATATGTTCCTGTGAAATATAATTTCTGTCTAGCCTAGTCCAGTTTTTGTACCTTGGGGAATAATATGTAAATTCTGTCTGAACTCCTGGTATTGAATTTACATCTTACATACCAAATACTTTCAAAAATTTCTTCAAAATTCTACCCTCTTTTGTTATATTTTCCTTTCTAGGCCCCCAAGTACATCCTGACTGTTGCAAATCAAATTACAGTCCCCACCAATAAGTAGTAGCCTGTGGAAAGCTGATTATTTTCAACTAACCTCCATTGTAGCAGTTTTAGGTGGAAAATAAATACACACCAGCATAATCCTTCTCCCTTGTCAGTAGCCCCTTAGTACTGCAAATCTACTGATTTTATTTTTTTCCTCTTCTATCACTATTGGAGCTCCTCTCACAATTAATATAAGTGCTCCTTTTTCCCAGATATTCTGCTGAATAACCATACTGTAATCCTTTCTTTATCAGATTCATATACTCAGTTCTTTCCAATGTGTCTCCTATGGCATAGCCATTTGCACTTTGCATTTTTTAATATAGTTCACTTCTCTTTCTTTTTTGTATATATCCATGAGACCATTAACATTTAAAGATAATATGGAAAGTGATGTAATTGTGTTAAGATTCCTACTTGTTACATTTAACAGCTTTTGTTTAAAGTGTCTAGATTCAACTTTCGTGATACATGCATACAGTAATGTTTGTCATGTTGATCTTTTATACAGCTGTTTCTTGTCATATCCATTTGACATCTTACAAAACTTTTTGTTTTAATGAAAACCCTCAAAAAATAAACTCCCATAACCTACTAACTTAATACTAACACAAACAATATGCATATAGGTTCATAGGTAGGTACTAGGCTATTGGCCCTAGGGCCTATATAAGCCTAGCCAAAAAGGTACCGTGGCTTTTGCCACCCAAGAAAAGTATTTTCCTGTGCCCCTGACGAGTAGAGCCACAAAAGTGATCCCCGGGGTGAATTTCATATTTCTGATCCAATCATCAAGATTTTTCTTGAAGTGTGCTAATGAGGAGCTTTGTTTGATATAGATAGTTTGTTCCAGAGTATGGGAAGTCTCTGGGACAGGAGTCTGTCCCTCCAGCATCATCTGTTTATTGTGGTTACATGGTTTAGGTCCCTAGAGCATGCAGCTCGGAGGGATTGGGATTTCTTTAAGTGGAGCATGTCCAGCAGCTCTGGGTATGACATAGCTTTGTATGTTAGGCAGAGATCGCCTCTGAGTAGGCGATATGCGATGGAGTAAGGCTGGAGATTTTTGAGATGGTCTGGTAGGGCATCCGTTTGAGGCTGGTAATCCTCTTTGTGAGGTATTTCTGTGGCCTTTCCAGTTGTTAGATGTTTTATGAGGTATATACCAAAAGGGGCATTGTACTCTATAATGGGTCTAATTAGTGATGAGTAGAGGGGAAGAATGACCTCTTTTTTCCTGGATGAGAAACCTTTTTATCTTATATCTTCAAATAATGAAGTTTAACCCTCCTAATAAGAAAATTTGTCCCAGACTGACATCCACACTCACAGGATTGAATTAACCTATAATGAAGGTTATCCATGCTAAGATGCATGATACAGCCTGTGCTTCTATGTCCACTTAGTGCTGTTTTTGTCTTATTTTTATTTCTTTTCCAGATGTAGAAAACAACTTAAATGCTTTCAGAAAATATCATCTCCTATCCATTGAAAGAAAGATGTATTGTTTTTATTGCTCCCGGTCAGATTGTATAGAAACATGAGAACCAGATACACAGTTGCACATATTTTAATTTTATCAGGGTGGGATGTAAAAGTGCTCTGATTATAATATATATATATATATATATATATATATATATATATATATATATATATATATATATATATGGATTCACTTCATAACCTCGAAGTACTGAAATCTCGAATTTCAGTACCTCGAGGCTATAAAGACGAAAATCAACAATATCGAGTCAGCAGAACGCCGAAATACACAATCCCGACGCCCATATAAACAAAAGGATGAGGTTACCCACCATATCATAATATCGAAAATGCGTAGAACACTTTTAATCAGCAAAACGCAATCCACCACAACTACTATGTGCATATCCGTAACACGTAGGCAAGCTATCCGGCTCCACATGATAGTGGATAGCAAATACAATATATAAGGAAAAAATAACAAACGCAAAGAAAGGGTAGTATAGATACAGTACTATACGATCCAACATTATATGAACTAAACAAGTTACAGTGCTCACACATTATAAACACATAATACCATGATATTGTACAAATACATGTTACCGTAAGTTACTGTGAAAGCACCGGAATCCCACGCCAGAACCCCCTAATAACAGTATCAACATACTGTGTGACATGCTGGCAAATACAGATGATTTACAAATAGTAGGACTATATAGTATACCGGTTACATTTTCAGTAGCCTAGCAATAGACATGAGGAAGTCTATCTCAGAATATGTGTGCCTGTTCCGCAGTATGTTCTCAAACTGGGCATGCCTTTTAACAACATTACGCCGCTTAGGAGATGGGGCAGCTCCACAGGTCATTCTTACACGCAGTTCCTCAACTCGGTCCTGTTCTCTAGCCAACACAGTCATCAATATGGACAGGTGACAGGCTTTGTGCCCTAGTAGAGACTTTAACCTTCGATGCCATGCTTCCACGCTATTCTGTGTTCGTGGTAGGAATAGCGTGTTCAGCTCATACACATTCCAAAACGATGGTGGAAACAATGGGGGAAAGCGTGTACATGCTGTGGTTCTAGTACAGAACTTACGCAGCTTCCCTAGCACATACCAGTCTGCAAAGTACTGAATTAAGGGCTTCCCCTCTGCTGGAAACAGATCTTTAATAGCCATGTACCCTGATAACACATCACTTTCAGGTACAAACGCCAATGTGACTAAACACTTAACATGCAGTTGAAAAGCCATGTTAGTGTTGTATAGGTGTGCTAAGCCTAACTGTTGTACCTTCCTCCAAATGTTCTGACCGAAGTGGAATAGGCATCCCTTGGACATTACACCCTGCAAATTCAGATGTACACTTCTCTTAGCAGCTATCTCAAAGTCACTTAATATGTATTTCAATTGCAAGTCTAATCCTTCCTTATTTAACAGATTCAACACACAACTCCACATAAAGTTGTATGCTTTTAATGTCTTCTTCGTCATTAGACAAAATACCAAGGGCACACTCTTGTGGAAACCACCATATTGCACTAGGCAGTGAATACTGTATAATTGTCGGCAAATAACCCCCTTATAGAAGTATGTACCGTCTACTAGCCATATTGTCGCACTGCTCAGATCAACTAGATTCTGCTGTGTGGTAAATACTATTACACTTGTTTCAGTAGCAGAATCACACATTCTTGAAGTAATAAAGGGGCCACTCTTAGTTGGATAGTCACAGACGTTTATATCATTTATGGAGAACAGTTTATCTTTCCCTACATGTTTTCTGCGTATTCTACCTACATGCTGGATGAGGGCTTTCCGGGTAGGTAGGCTTGGTGTTACATCAGCGGACGTCGACGCTAACACATCATCAACCACAAGACATGGGTTATCGCGGGATACTCTGGATCGTACCCGTATGTCATCACAAACCCTATATTTTTCTACCTCCGTTGGATCTCCACCATGGGAATGTTGTACCGATTTCTGCAGCCTTTCACCGTCTGGAACACTGATGGTAATCGCTCTACCCTTACACTTCATTGTTTGTTTCCATTTGCAACACCAATAGGTCTTTTCATCAGCTACTTTTTCACGATGCATTACAAATCCATCCAACAGTAGCACAACTCTTCCCTTTTGCGAACTTATAGGTCGATACACCGCTCCTAACGTACCTGGGGCATTTTCAGTCATATTAATAGCAGAAGCCATTGTTAGTAATGCTATGTATTGCATACAAGTACCGTTCGACATTTACATTCATTTTATAACGCTCGACATTTCAAATTTCGCGGTTTCTCTCATTCGATATTTTGCTATTATGTCTTTATAGCCTCGAGGTACTGAAATTCGAGATTTCAGTACTTCGAGGTTATGAAGTGAATCCATATATATATATATATATATATATATATATATATATAAAACTGAGATGTTTTATTTTACTTTAGCATCAGTGAATGTCTGGATTAATACCCTTTGCTTAATCTAGTAACAAATTTCTTGTGTATGCATGTGTGCTATGAGAATACTGTGAATGTAATTTAAAAGTTTTCCTTTAGCAAGTAAATGTTCAGTGTGAATTGAAAAGTCTGCAGGCACCTACATTTTATTGTTACGTTTCCATGGAGACAAGCTCACTATAGGTCCAGGCAATAAGTCTTGAAAGCTATGTTTGCAGAAAGAAAATTAAAATGAAAAGGAGTAAGGCAGCTGATTTAAAAAATAATATTTTTAATTATTAGAAGAGAATAAGTGATAGCAATTTTCATGGTACCTGAATACCACACTGCATTTACTAGTACAGTGTAGGATTTAGTTTATTTAAAGACAGCCCTTGTACTTTTTCTTAAGGCAAAAAGTTAATGTTTTCTGAAAGCATGCAAAGTGTTTTCGCATATCGGAAGGGAGTAAAGGTAAGACAAGAACAGATGGCGATTATTGTTAAGTAGGAACATGGGGGTGTAACGTGCTTTAGTATAGATATCATAATTTTAGGTTAGGGTAATGCCTGTGGGTGCAGCTGTCGATTTCAGGCAAATGTTCCTATCATGATAGTTAAATGGAATTATTTAAAGATGAACTTAGTTTGTGTGTTCTTTTAAGTTAATAGGTGCTGCAAGTGTTTTGCTGGTGCTTTTATTTATTTTTTTTTTTTTGAGGGTTTTCTTTAAAATAAAAGTCTTGTAAGATGTCACAAAGGTTCAAAAGGTGATGACAAGAAAACTTTCTATGAAGGATCAACCTGCAAAACATTAGTGGATACATGTACCACAAAAACTGGAAACAGACATATTGACATACTCTAGAGACAAACTCAAGGTCATGCTGCTTAATGTTAGGAGCCTAAACAGTAAGCTGCACTCCCTAGAAACACTCCTCACTTGGAAGATGCTGAAGTCTGTGCAGTCACTGTGACTTGGTTCTTGGCTATGTATTGTATTCTGGCTGTGCTGGGCTGTAGTGCCTTCCACATGTTCAGACCTCAAAACAAGTGTGAAAGGACCAAAGGTGGAGGTGTATCCATTTTCATTAAATCCAAATACACCTTGTGATTGGTGGTGAAACAGTACAACTCTCTTGAGCTACTCCAGGTCCAAATAACTATAAGCAAAACACCCTACCACATCATAGCTAGCTACACTTCCCATAACATGAACCAGGAGAAACACATCACCTAACTAGACTCACTTGAATTGCACATTGTACAGCCAAACACCTTAGTTGTGGGAGACTTCAACTACCTATCCATCAATTGGGCGGCTTACATGAGCACAAACACGAGTGTTCTAAGGTTCCTGGACTTTAACTCAAATGTACTGGAACAGTTAGTCTGCAGCCTAACAAGGGGCTCATTTATCCTAGACCTAGTACTTACCAACATGGGGGGCTACTGTACTACCCTGACCATGCTGCCCTCCCTAGTTAAGTCAGACCATAAATGCATCCTGTTTGAAGTAAAGATCACACGTAACACCTCCACATGAGCAAAAAATAAAATAAAAAAATAAAATATTTCTCCAAAGCAAACTATCTCCTCCTAAGCAATGGTATAAATGGTTTCAAAGCCCCTGCTAACACAGACAATGACTGCTATGTGGAGAAGTACACAAACACCCTATATAGCCATTTAAGCAAATGCATTGATTCTGCAATACCTGACTGGACTAAAAGCAGGTCCTCTCTCAAAAAAGCCACCCTGGTGGACTGCAAGTTTAAATAACTTATGTAACAAAAGAACAAAACCGATATCTAAAAACAAGAAGGAACGTACTCTGCAAAGGAAGACTACCCTACACAGCCTAAACAAGCAAATCAGAAGCCTTGTGAAATTTTCTAAAGCAAGTTATGAGACTAGACTGGCATCCCTAGCTAAAGGCAGTCATAAGGCATTCTTTAGCTATGTCTAAAACCTTAAAGGGAATACCCAACTATATGCAAAACGTACTGTGGGCAGATCAGACAAAGAAGCAAAGGTCCAACTGTCGAAAAGAGTAAAAATGGTTTAATAGAACAATTTAGACACACAGAGCTTTCAAGTCACATAATTCTATTCATCAGTGTTACAAACAGTAAAGAACCATTCAGTATTCAAACTATTTTTAGCCTATCAAATCAGTGAATCAATCACATGACTAAACTTTCTATATATATATATATATATATATATATATATATATATATATATGGGTCCCCTTCAAAACATCTAACCCATAACATCGAATTTCATAACATTTAACTCTGCAATTCACATGAAAATAACATCCCTCCATATACTTTAATTTCAAGGGCTTTGTCTAATGAAAATCAGCTTGTAAATATAAAAGGGCTGTTTTGTCTAATGAAAATCAGCTTGTAAATATAAAAGGGCTGTTTTTACAAGACTTTAATTGTTCTGATGAAGTCTATTGATGAAAGCGCTTGACCTTGGAGTATTGTTGTGGATTTCTGGTTCGTGACTTTGTTTGTTTAAATACATTTGTTTACTACTACAGTGGTCGTAGGACATCGGTTGCAGAGTGTTTTTTTGTTATTTGTGCTGTTTGCCACTCTTTCACACCACCTTTTAGTTTTCTGTGACATTATGAAAGAGAATGAATTTATTCATCCAGTGACAAAAAGGAGGTTTTTATTTAAATGTTACACTACATGCAACAACTCCAACATTGTTTATATGGCCAACTGTGTTAAATGCCCTGATTTCTATATAGAGAAGTGTACCAGAAAACTTAAAGAAAGAATAACAGAGCATAAGTCTGAGATAAAGAGAAGTGATTAATAATGCACTTGCTAAATATATAGCAGATAAAAGGAGTGAACATACATTTCTTTTTAGCGTGATTGGTCTTAGATATAGGAAGAGAAGAGGAGGCAATTTAAATAATCCACTTGAGGTATGTGAATATGAATGGATTTTACAATTAGAGGCAGAACATGCACCTGGGCTCAATACGCCTGTCAGTGTAAAACCTATTTTGAAAGGGAAACAAATGGTTTTAAAATAATTCTCTTTGACAAACTAATATGAGATATAAATGTTTTTTTACATATTTTTACTTATTTATGTACTTTTATGTGTATATATATTTTATCAGTGCATATTTATTTGATGTATTTTACTGCTTTTTATCTTGTAATTGATTAATTGGCTGTTACACATGATTCTTGATTTTAACTATTTAAATAGAATTGTGGTTACTAACTTTTGTATATACATACTGAAAAAGGGTTATTCCCGAAAGCTTTGTGGATTCTGAATAAATGTTTTTGCAGATTTTAAACATATTTTTCTATATATTCAGCATGTCCGTAACTTGGAGGTTTTAGGTTTACAAGAGTCACTCACTCCAGAGATCCCAACCTGGCTTGTGACATTTGTAGAAGTTGTACAAGAGACAGATATGTCTCTTAGAGATTGCCGCTCCTCTGAATTAAGCTCCTACTTGATGTGAAACAGGGCTAATCAGTGACCCTATTTAAGCGCAAACTTGACAACTGGAAGGAAATCTCAAATTCACCCTGGGGGTGGCACTTATGGCCCTCATGGACAGGGGCACTCGGTGCTGATCATAGTATTGCTCAGTAAACAATGACCTTCTAACCATGTTCAGCTAGGGTACTCGGGGATGTTTTACAGGGTCATTAGCCTAGTAACCTTTTATGAACCTAAAAAAGCTGAGATATGCAATAGGTCGGTATAAAACTTCTTATCATAATGGCTACACTATCCATGTTATTTTCAAATGTGAATGGATTCACAGGTGTAGACAAAAAGGGAAGACTATTGAATTATATTAAGAAGTGCAGAGTGCAAACAGTGCTACAGGAGACAAATTTGGAAAGAAGTGAGCATGTGAATTTGATAAAGAAAATATTTCAAGATGGATATTTAGCAGAATATCTGGGAACAAAGGAAAAGGGGAGCATTTATGCTAATTGTTAGAGTAGCTCCAATAGTGACAGAAGAGGAAAAAAATTGCAGTGCTAGATTTGTGGTAGAAAGGAGCTACTGGTAAGGGAGGAGGAGGATGTATTTCTATTCTACTTAAAACTGCTGTTATGAAGCTTAAGGAACTTTTGGGAGAAATAATCAGCTTTCAGCAGGGAATATTTACTTCTAAGTTGGGAATGGAATTTGATTTGTGACAATGAGGATGCATCTGGGGAACTTATAAAAATATAACGAAAGAGGGTGGATTTTGGAAGAAATTTATAAAAATATTTGGTATGGAAGACTTGAATTCGGTGGTATGAACTCAGGAAAAATTAACATATTACTCCCCAAGGTACAATTACTGGGCTAGACTAGACAGAAATTATATTTCATAGGTGTATGTGCATTTAATTGAAATCTTCGACCTGCATGCAATAACTATTTCAGATCATGTGCTAATAATAACTAAGATAAAAATGTAGAGTAATGAAGTAAGAGACGATATGGCTTTTTCCACCTCTCTGTTAAAAATACAGGAATTTAAGGAGTGGGATAAAATGAAACTGGGATTTAAAAATGGGGTAAAACTAAAATAAAAAGGGATATAGTTCAGAAGTTACAATGATTTTTGGAGGGTTTAACAAAGGTTAAAGTGTTACAGAATAAGGGGAATCTCACAGAACAAGAAGAGGCACAACTGCAGAGTGCTATAGAGGAAAGAAGGGAGTATCTTGATAATGTACATGAATTTAAAAAGATTGCTGCTAACTCGTTACAGCTGTGTGTGCCTCCAGGCATTCAGCAGTTACATCCTACTGATGTCTCTAGGCATCAAATATTGGTTGTTCATATTTGCATTAATAGTCCCAAAACAGTGCTACATACAAGGTATCAGAAAATTTCATTTAAAGCATACATAATTGCAAACATTGTTTTTGTGATGACCACCAATATGTATCATCCCACTGTTGGGCCAGTAATCATGGATCCAGAAACCTCACCACTGACACTGGAGAGGGATGTGCACTTGTAATACAAATGGATCAGTATTTACAGATGCAGACCTCTCTGCATCAAGTACAGTTTCCCTCAAGTGCATATAGGGAACACCCTCAGCCCGGGGTCTGGATGTCTCTATATTTGTCTCCCTCCGGGTCCCCAGTAAGACTCCCCACTGGTACAGCTGTAGCATTAGGTCCTCAGCTGACTCCAGCACCCTCTGTGTAAACCCAGTGCTTTGTGTCCCTGCCCCAAGTAGCTGACACACACATTCTTTAAGATTTAATTTTCACACACACACACCTGAGAAAGGCTGGCACAGATTACCCACTCTACCAACTTTGCCCAGACTATAAGGTAGTTATCACTGCCACCAGTCAGTTATTATAAGGCTCTTAAAGTGTATCCAATTATGCTGTGTAATATTAATACTAATACAAATAGTGGTAGTTCACCAAGACAGCTAGGCCTTCTGGAGTGTCCCATACAGTGTCACTAAATAAATGTAAGCACTCTGCAAGGTTAAATACTTTCTACAAGGACCAGCCACAATAAAAGTTTTAAATACATTTAATAATAAATAATAAAGTACATGAATATATTCACAGTAAACCACAAAGTTCAGATCACAAGAAATATTGAAAAGAACATTTTTAGACAAACTCAGACAAATAAAGAAAAACAATATCTAAACTAAGCTTCTCTATACTCCTGACTGAATCTAAGATAATTACTGTTCCTTAGTTACGTTACTTACAATCGCAAGGCATGATGCTGTGAGTGATGGTCTTTCTATTCAGGATTTCCAAACAAAATACTCAATACTCTGAGATTTCTCTTTCTAATATCTAAAATATAATTTCCAAGAGGGCTGGCAGAATGACCTCATCTGGTCACCTAACTCTTAAATTCTCACAGTATTCCCCTTTGACGCTGTGACAGGAAGGTAGCACAGAGCCACAGTATACATCCAAATGTTTATGCCAGTGCTTGGGGCCTTCCCTCTTTCCACTGAGCTAATGGACAAAAGCTCTTCCCCAGACCCAGCATATCCGGTCCTATTCAGCACCATGGGGTGACTTTTGATATTTAAACAGCTCATTTACATTTCCCTTATTATTCTCTGCTGTGCCAGTATCTTCTTTTAAAACATGTACAATTAATTAAGCTGCAATAATACATGTACATTTCTCTTCATTTCGGCAAGGTGCACTGTTGCTACATTTCAACAAGAGCAAAGCTCACAAATACATTTCCAGCACAAGCATCTGTACATACAGTTCTAATACATTTGTAACATGAGCATCTTGTAAAAATCAATTTGATATTCAAAGGACATATCATTGTTTACAGAACTCCAGCTGCTACGCTGGCACTTGCCCATATCATCACAGTATTGATATTTGATCTCTGCCTAATGCAGCTAAAGAGAGAGTGAATATTATTTGCATACTGTTATTTGTATTGTAATAATTTTAATATTTCTCTAAACATCTCAGCATTCATGCAACACAGTACATCATAGCCTCATATGAAAGCTCATAGCTTTATGAAGAAGTATGTGTCTTGCTTGAATGGTTATCAATGTACCATAAGCTGTTTATACAACATTACAAAATGAATATTCACTGCCTTTATTTTGGCTTATAAAATCCAGTTTAAAGCATCAAAGTAAATGACTGTTACTAATGTAAAGATTAATTTATCCTGAATAATTTTCTATTTATAGTTTTCTAGTAACCCACTGGGAGTTGAAAGTACACAATCAAAAGAGCTGTAATGGAAGGAATGAGTTAAGTTGTGGATCGCAATTAATAAAGAGTTGAAGGATTTTTATCTGGGAGGGAAAGAGGGCATGAGTCAAGTGGAATAAGTTGATTCTCCCATTAGAACCAGGTGGGGTATGGTTACCTAATTTGAAGGGGTATTTCAGAGCTACACAGTTAAGGCTCCTATACACAACACACACAGCAAGCTATAATTCAAGGTGAAAAGGGATGATGATAAACTGGTAGAAAGCTCAAGAAACATGAAGACACTTGGATTTTTGATGTAGATCCTTAAGGAGAATAACAATAACCATACAAAATATTATATTCATAAAGTAGGAAAAATATTCAAAGAACTAAGCCAGCACGGGGATAGAGAAAGGAGATTCTGCTTATAGCGATGACTGATATTAGAGGTACTGAGAAGAGGCCCAAGAGGGCTGGAATTTACTGGAGAAAATTGACAAAGGAAGAACTAAGTTATTTGGGGCAAATAACTAGAGAAGTAAAGGTAATAGAATGGGAAGAGACCAAGAATCCATTTTGACTGCAGGCTGGAGAAAGCTGGACACAGCAGCTTGAATGTCACACATGCCTCTTGACATTTCCTAATTGCCAGGATAAATTTGATTAATTTCTGTGCATTGTGTAATCATTTTCCATAAATACTCTGCTGCCCCCAATTTGTAATACTTTGCCCTTCTGCCACAGCTTTGTCAGGATCATCTCTTGGCTGATATGACTGCATTTTACTAATAGAGGTTGTTTTCTAATGACCAGGTTGGAGCATATAGACAATGTGCCCTTTCAATTAACACATCCTGCTTGTGGAATACTAGCCCAGTTACTTGTTTGTGCTTTCATAAAATTATTATAGTCTGCTCCTTTCAGTTTCTCTGATACATTAGAAAATCTCAGGTTTTCTCTGGAAGCTCTGTCCTCTAACTCTAACATTTTTGAAACAGTTCTTCTTGAGCAGTCTCATACTCAGCCAGCATTTTCTTTATTTCAGCCTCTGGTTTCTGCAGTTTTAGCAGTTCGTCCTAATGGCATTTTAAAGCTTCTTCCATTTTCCAACCTTTTTTGTGTTAATATACTCCTTCAGTGTTAAATTTATTTTACTCAGCTCTGAACACATTTGATTTATTTTTTCTTCTAAATTCTGGAAGCCATCACTTGTACGAAAGCTGAAGCTTGAACTGCTTTTTGCTGAACTGTTTCAGGATTCTTTCCAGTTAGTCTTTTCTCTTTATCTTTTATAGTTAATTTTTTTCAGGGTCTCTTAGTTTCTTCTTTGCTGGTATACAGGCAGTGTACGTACTAGAGAGTAAATTAATTTTACTAGTACTGTCAGAATTACTAGCCCTTATCTCTCAATTTTTTTTCTCGTTGGGAGATCTGAAGTCAAGCTGATGGTCAGTGTGCAACCATCTTGTAAGTCTCCTTTCATCATCAGAATGTGCAGCAAGGTTAAACATAATCGTATAACTTCATTCCTCAAAAATCCTGCAGTGACTTTACACCTAAGTCATGAACAAATAACAGAACATTTTATACTTGCATGTTTGTGGTGTGTTGCAAGTGGTTGCACGCAGTGCAGATGAAAACATTGGGTTGATACTGACTTTCCCCAAGGCACAGTGATCTCAGAACTGATTAGATTAATGAAATTGACATGAACAAAGCCCTCTTTGGGGTCCAGTAGTGGTTTTCCTCCCATGTAATACTGTACTTCAAACTTCACTTTGAATTCCATACTTTTAAATTCAAGTGAAATTTGTAAACAGTTTCTTTACAACCATAGTCAAGACAGTACAGTTGTGTAAATTGAACTTAGTATAACAGTAGATTTTCAAATGATCACTGCTGCAGTAGCATTAGCTATATGGGTTATATCCTGCCAAGAATATAACAGCCAGGCAGATTCCAAAGCTTCAGGGCACTTTCCATGTGTCCAAACTGTCAAGCAGCTCAAGCTGAGCTGACTAGAAGACAAGTTTGGGTGTGAAGCCCTTCAGAGAGATGGAGGCTTAGCCCTGAAAGGACAAGGCTAGGAATAACAAAAACAAATAAATAAATAAATATCTATCTATCCACACCCTGGCATAAAAAACATGAAAAAACAAAGGGGATGGAGGGAGAGAGCAAATACTGCAGTAGTGATCATTCAAACATCTACTGTTATGGTAAGTTCAACTTGCACCACTGTTCCAGATCACTGGTGCAGTAGCCTTATATGGGTAGATTATCATAGTTAATTATATTTGGGACGTCAAAGGAAAAGGGTCCTAGCAAAAGCATGATCTAAACCTAGAGAAGGAATCCAGCTTACAGTGCTTTGTAAAAGTATGTGTACAGAGGATCAAGTTGAGAATACTACTAGAATCCAACCCTTTCCAAAAAGCTATAGAAAAGCCACGGCCCTTGTAGAATGGGCCTTGACCCTGCCTGGAATAGATTTGTCATTTTGAGTATAACAAAAGGTAATAGTCTTAGACAATCATTTGGAAATAGTCTGTTTTGACACCAGTTGTCCCTTCTTCTTATCTTCACAAGAAATGAACAATTGACACAATCATCTGAAAGATTTAGTTCTGTCAAGATAGTACCTAAGTTGTCTGTGGACATCCAAGGTATGAAGTGTCCTTTCCCCCTTGTTTTTGGTTCAGGAAAGAAAATGGGGAGAAGGATAGTTTGACTAAAAGTAAACTCGGATACCACTTCAGGCATAAAAGAAGTATTAGTTCTCAAAGAAACTGTGTCCTTGTGGAAAATGAGGTATGGTTGACTCACCGTAAGAGCTTGCAACTCTGATACCCTTCTTGCAGAAGTCAAAGCAATCAGTAAAACTGTTTTCCATGTTAAAGAGCCTCAAATCCAGACTAGCTGGTTCAAATGGAGCAAGTGTTAATTTCTCTAACACAAAATTAAGACCACCAGTTTACTTGGAGGCCTTTTATGCAAAACCCCTTTGAAGACATTTTGACATGTGACTGCCTTGAAAGAGGAGAATCCATCAGCAGATGTGCTGAAATGGCTGATAAATGAACCTTGATAGAGGAATAAGAAATGCCGTAGGATAATAACTCACAAAAATATTTTAAAACCAGAGAACAGCTAGCCCTGAATGGGTGCAGGGTATGTTGTTGGTACAAACTAGAAAACCTTTTCCATTTGCTAGTATATCATTTTCTAGTAGCAGGCTTTATTGTTTCCATTAGTATCTGTTGCATATCCTCAGAAAACATGTGCCTAAAACAAATTAAGACTCTATCATCCAGGCAGTCAGTTGAAGATGATTGATGTTGGAGTGTATCAAGGTCCCTTGTTCTTGAATGAGTAGATCCATTCTGTGAGGAAGCTTGTGGTAATTGCCCCTGAACATTTCCAAAAGAAGGGAGAACCATGGTTGCCTGAGCCAGAAGGGAGTCACCACAGTGATCTTGGGGGACTCCTCTTGAATCTTCAGAAGTAAGCTGGATATTAGTGGAAAGGGTGGAAAGGCATGCAGGAAGATCTTCTTGCATGGAGTACTAGATCATGATTTTGCCATTTGATTTTTCAGAGAGGAGGTATAGAGGTCTACTTAAGGAACTCCCAACAGATGGATAAAATTTTGGAAGATTCCAGGATCTAGATTTAAATTGTGAGGGTCTGACCTGGTCCTGCTCAGTTTGTCTGCCATGCAGTTTTGCTCTGATGGAATGTAGAAGGTCTGTAGAGTGAGACTGTGCTGTGAAGCTATATCTCAAGATAACATGACTAGTCTGCAAAGAAGGTATGACCTGGTTTCTCCTTGGTTGTAGATGTACCACATCATTGTGGTATTGTCTGTAACTGCTTGAAGAGGTTCCAAGGACCAAACATGGTTCAGACAATTGAGTGCTTTGATCAGGGCAAGCATTTCCTTGGTATTTATATACTTGTGTCTGTCTTTGGTGTCCCACACCTTCAGCATTTTTATCTGTCCCAAAATTGCTCCCAAAGCAAAGTCTTAAGCATCTGTGGTGACTGACTGCTTTGGAGTACGGAGGGAGAAAGAGAGACCTTGATTTAAGGATATCTGTTGTCTCCACCAATTGATTTGTCTAATGATAAATCCCAGTACTGGTATTTGAAAAGATAAAGGACCATCAAAGAGATTTCAGATACCATTGTATTTTTATCATTTGATGTCTTGCCAGGGGTATCAAGGGAATTATAGATGCCATGAGACCTAAAATCCTGAGGTATTCCTTTGCATTGACTTGATATCCGAGTGGAAAACCTTAGAAATAGATTTAAATAAAGAAGAAAAGCTCTTTGAACTGAGGTTTCTAGTTGATATCCCAGGAACACAATCCTGTGTGAGAGAGTGAAGAAAGATTTTGATGTTCTCTTGGAATCTCAGCTTGTGTAAGAGATCTTTCACCCAACAGAGAGATTTGTAACATTTTGAAAAAAACTCTGCAAAGATGAGAAAGTTGTCTAAATATTGAAAAATGTAATGCCCTGTAGCCTGCAATGCGCTTTAACTGGAGCTAGACACTTTAGGAGCAATCTTGTGTTAATAGGAAACGTGGACGAGGAAGAAGAGGCAACAGCTTGTGATGTGATATCATTTTAAATGTGGGCACTATCACAGTTTTAGGGAAAAAATGCAGAGCTAGTCTTCAAATATTTTCCTTCTTTAGGACCAGAAACAACCCTGAATAAAAATGCTTCCCTATCTGGGAAGGAGGAACTGGTTCTGTCAGTCCTTGGGACAGCATGTGATGAAGAATAGAGGGAAACAAAACTGTCTAATCTGCAGGATGAGGACTGACACCATGGAAAGGAGGAATTTCGTCCCACTGACACCTGTAACCTGATGAATAATTTTTAGAATCCATTTGTCTGAAACATTCTGTTGCCAAAGAGAAAAATGGAGATTCAAACTTTCTGGGAGAGAATGAGGACCAGGGTGGGATGGGTTCACAAGGTCCCTTGAATAGTCATTCAGACTTGTTGGAGTGTCCTTAGTTTTTGGGTTTTAAGACTTATTTTTGGAACCTTTTTGCCACTTCTTCTTAAATGCCTGTTAACCTGAATTTTGATGAGACTGTTTATTCTGCTTTTTGCAAAAATTGGATGAGGAGAAAGAAAATCCCTTAGACAATTTGGGAAAGGAAGGCTGAACAGTCTTAGAGATTCTTTGGATCAGCTTGCCCCTTTCATCACACTTTTTGATCACCTCTGCAGCAGAGGGCCAAACACTAAATTTCTATCCAAATGAGAATTTAAAATCTCATTTTTTACATCATCTGGAAGATTCTGAGAATGCAGCCATGCAGACCACCTTAAAGGAGTACCAGTGGACATAGCCTTGGAAAAAAGTATCAACAGAGACATACACACACTGCAAACAATGAGAAGTGCCGTGTGCAATATTTAAAGCAGATGTTTCTTCACAAACAAAACTGTAAATAAAACATTTCTCGTACTTTCATGAAATGTAAGAATAAACTTTAAAATATGAGCTTGACAATATAAAATTCTGAAATTCAAAGTTGCAGAAAATTTTCCCATCCTTATTAGAAAAAGTGGGATTGGAATTAACTAAGTTCTTAGCACCAGATGAGTCCGCTAAGGATATAGCTGCTGGGTCAGGTTTGGGAATAATGTATAAAAATTTAACAGACTGAGGAACTTTATATATCCTATCTGACATTTTAGGGACAGGTGGCTGATCATCAGGAAAATTGAAGGCAATTAGACAAACGTCTTCTAAAGGGTCTATATTAGATCAGCAAATGCTTAAACAAGCGAACGCTGATTGATCAACCTTATTTTAGCGAATGTTCAAAATATCAAAGCAACAGAAACCTGAATTTTTTCCTAGGGAAAGAATTTGGTTGTCCGTTTCTGTTGCTTCGGTATTTTCAGTGCTGTGGTGGAAAGTTACGGGTTGGATTCAGGTAAGTGTGCGATTGTGTGGATGTGAATGTTAGGATGGGTTAGGTGAGTTAGGGTTAGGGCTTGGGTTAGGTATGTGTGTGATTGTGTGGACGTGAGGGTTAGGGCGGGTTTAGGTGAGTTAGGGTTAGGGAGCGGGTGGGGTGAGTGTGCAATAGTGACGGACCTTAAGATTAGGGTTTGTGTTAAGGTAAGTGGATAGTTAATGGTGCCTGCATAGTTTAGTGTAGGGATAGGTGTCAGATTTTAGGTGTATGTGTGTGGATTTCTGTTTGTTTGGTGTGCTTGTTTTGTGTGTATGTGTTTTGGATCAGCGATTTTTTTCCCTAGGAAAAAAAAATCGCTGATCTGACAGTTCGAGATTGTAGGCTTTCACTTACATAAGGTCGATCAATCAGTGTTTGATTTTTTAAGCGTTCGCTGATCTAATATAGACCCCCTCTAAAGCAGACAGAACAGGAGGAATGGGTGTAGGTTCTGGAAAATCTTTCAGTAACATGTCATAATTTTTTTGAGGGACTGAAAAACCTCAATGGTCTCCCACTAAAAGCACTAGGGCATTCTAGCAATAGTATCAGGAAAGAGAATGCCCCACAGGGAGACTCAGAAAGAGAACTATCCTCTGAGTCTGAATCAGGAATGTGAGGACAAAACCATGAATGTGTCCCTGCATATTCCTGTTCAGATTCAGAATCTTGAATCTTTTCAGGAAAAGATGCACCCCACTTTATTTAAATGGAAACTATTCTACAAGAAGGATCAGTAGCCTGAATAAAAACTCTGAGACAGTCCCAGTAAACTATTCCTATCCAAAATAAAGTTGAGGAGCAGTGAATATATGTTTGCTTTTTTATTTCTTTTTGACAGGAAAAATGGGACCAGCTGTGTTACTAATGGCAACCACTGCTTCCCCATGAATGGGCACAGCATTCTGACACAACAGGGAAGCCTTCCCTGTTTCCAACCTTGGACCAACAAGAGTGGTTCTCCTTTGCTTACTGAGGGGACCCCAACATTTGCAGAGGACATGGCTCACTCACAGTCCATAGTGGCTATAGATGCTACACCAGAGGTATCTGGGATAAAATATGAGTGGTCTGAGGTACAACAAATGGCTGCAGGAGAGTCGTCCACCTGTGGCTGAGGAGAATTGCTAGCCTGCTGTGCTGGCAATGGCTGTTTGCTTAACTTTTTCTTTTTGAGGCTGTAAGAAGGAATGGCCCCGGGAGTGACAATCTGTTTCATGGTCAAACCAAAAATGGTGCATATATCCAATGCTCATAAAACTACCGCTCCAAAAAAGTTACTTTTTTGATAGAAAAAACAGAGTAAAAAGCACTTTCAAACACTATGGCAGCCCCACAACCTTAAAATAAACTAAATTTCTCCTCAGAAAATAGTTTATCAGTTAGTTCACACTCCTTTTAAACTGACAGAACACTACTTTTAAGCTGACAGAAATGAGTGCTCCTTTTAAAATTACATAACAGTTTTGAGACAGCCTGTTAAAACACAAAACTCCCAGCTTTAAAATAACTTTCCTGAAGAGAAGAGTAATCAAACATCAGTTAAAAAAAAAAAGAAACAAAAACAGAAATGTTTCCCCAAAGGGAACTTATCTTCCTAACTAAGGAAAGTACAAGTCAGTTATCGATCCTCAAAAGCCTCAGAGGAGCATACTGCTCGGTGGCAGTAAAACTCCAGAAGGCTTCACACTCAGATTTGTCTTTTAGTCAGCTGTTTGACACTTTGGGTGCACAGAGGATGCCCCGAAGCTTTGGAAGCCGACCAGCTTTTATATCCTTGGCAGAATATAACCCGGATAGCTAAGGCTACTGCAGCAGTGATCAGTCTGGAGGACATCTTTCAGTATTAATGTATCTCTATGTTGTCGCTGTAATATGCAGTGTGAAGTGTAAGTTCTTTGCAACTTGTACATTGCTGTCATGCCCATGTACCTTGAAATTCACTTTGTCAAACATTGAATTTGGGTTCCAATAACCAGTGGCTTGGGTCATGCAATATTCCTTAAAATAAGTTGTCAAATAGAAAACACAGTCGTAGTACTGTAAAAAGTCACCATTGCGCTAAGTGAAGCGTTACTTAATAAATCAGTTGGCATTTTAAATCAGAATGGATTGATCCTGTTTGCATATAATCCCTGAGAACTTGAATGCTATCCTACCCCCCCCCCCCCATCTACAGATAAAATGATTGCTGGTGTGATTATCACGATCTTAGATACCTTCACAGCCGAGCTTTCGAAAGGTGGTCCTGTTCTACTGATCTCGGGTCATATGCTGTCGGAATTTTTTTTTGGAGTTAATTGAGGGCCTTGCTACACACATGCTTAAAGCATAAGCACTGTTTGTTTATTTTGCCAACTACTGTGCCAGAAATCTGTCTATAAGGAGTACTGTACATGAATGTAAAAAAACTCTCACTTTGAACTGGAACTGTGAAAAGCCTCCAGATGAGGCTCCTGAGAAGAGAATATATTGTGCCTATATATATATATATATATATATATATATATATATATATATATATATATTTATTTGTGTTATTGGAATACCTAAAAACAAAAAGGAGTTAATTTTGCAGCATGTGTGTGTGTGTGTACGAGAGAGTGTGTGTGTGTATACACACACACACACACACACACACACACACACACACACACACACACACACACATATATATATATATATATATATATATATATACATATGTGTATATATGTATGTATAAATATATCTATATCTATTTTCATATCTATATCTATATATATATATATATATATATATATATATATACACACACACACACACACACACACACACACACACACACACACACTGGATATAAAATGTGTACACACCCCTGTTAAAATGCCAGGTTTTTGTGATATAAAAAAATGAGACCACAATAAATCATTTCAAAACTTTTCCCACCTTTAATGGGACCTATAACCTGTACAATTCAAGTGAAAAACAAACAAAAAATAAAAAAAGTACAATAAGCTGGTTGCATAAGTGTGCACACTCTTAAACTAATACTTTGTTGAAGCACCTTTTGATTTAATTACAGCATTCAGTCTTCTTGGGTAGGAGTCTATCAGCTTGGCACATCTTGACTTGGCAATATTTGCCCAATATTCCTTGCAAAAGCTCTCCAAATCTTGTGCATAGCCCTCTTCAGGTCACCCCACAGCTCTTCTATTGGATTTAGGTCTGGGCTCTGGCTGAGCCATTCCAAAACTTTAATTTTCTTCTGTTGAAGCCTTTCTTTTGTTGATTTGGATGTATGCTTGGGGTCATTGTCATGTTGAAAAGTTTATTTTTATTTTATTTTATTTATTTTACATTTGTTGACCGGGAGGATCCGACTGGATGCATGTCCATTTTCAGCGGAGGCCCGGGGAGAAAAGCTCCAAGACACAGGTTACAAAACACTTAACTAAACAACGAAGCAAAATATACATTCAAAATAAGAGCATTTTAACTTATTCTTTCTAATTTATTTTAAATGTAAGAGGAGTAGGATAGTAAGGAGATGTAGAATATTCATGAGTTATAGACAGTTATTACATTCTAGAGTGGACTATCCCGGGTTTAGGCAATGGCAACTTCGCATTGAGCCCAGATGAGTTTTTAGCTTAGCTTTAAATTGACTTAAAGTAGAGATGGATATAATATCATGGGGAAGTTTGTTCCAAATTTTACCTGCAGCGTTGGAGAGAAGGAAGTCTCCAGCACAGTTATTAGTTTTGAGTGTTTGGATTAGGAGACGGTTGGATGACCTCAATGGGCGGGATTATTACAAAGGGAAGTAGTGCTTTGAGGAAGGAGCATATTCAGGGTTATATATGATTTTGTGAGTAAGGACTAGTAGGTTGAAAGTAATTAGGTTAGGAAGCTCAGACCAGTTGAGTTTGGCTAAATTGGTACAATGATGGATCCTATATGGGGACCCAGTAACAAACCTTGCAATATGATTGTAGCATTTAGAGAGTTTGTTCATGACAGTTTTACTTATATTGTGAAGTAAGGGGGAGTACAGGAGTGATGAGAGGAGGTGAGTCTGGGCGATGGCCATTTTAGCTTGGGGGTCAGGAAGCTTTTTTATTTTATATAAAGAGCCTAGCTTTTGTTAATGGTCTTAATCATTTGGTTTGCGTGTATATCAAATTTTAGTTTGTTGTCTATGGTTACCCCTAGTAATTTTGTCGAGAGGTCTGGAGAAATAATGGTCCCATTCTTTGCTTGGATAGTAAAGTTAATGGGGTAGGACTTTTTTGTTGGAAGAAACAACAACATTTTAGTTTTTTTTTGGATTGAGAATCAGGCGACGACTGGAGAGCCAGTTTTCTATTTTGCTGAAAGTAGACTGGGTTAACAGTTGTAAATCTGAAGGGGTAGTACCAGAGCAGATTAACGTGGAATCATCTGCATATTGTATACAACTGGCATTAGGAGTAACTGTATGCAGATCATTGATAAAATGGAAAATAATAGCGGCCCTAGAATAGATCCTTGAGGTACTCCTAATGTATTGGGTAGTAGCTTAGAGAGTTTGGTCTGCCATAAGACTGCTTGTTTTCTGCCGGATAGATAGGAACTAAACCATTGTACAGCAATGGTGTCAAGACCTAGTGAAGGCAATGTATTGATTAAAGTTTATGATCCACCATATCAAAGGCCTTTGACAGATCCAGAAATAGTGCTGATGAGAGATTGTTATTATTACGATGGGAGTTTATGGTATTTGAAAAGACAAGGAGGGCTGAGGTGGTACTGTGGAGAGGTCTGAAACCATGTTGGGTATCAGCCAGTAGTTGGTTGACCATTAGGTGTTTCATGAACTGTTTCTGAACACATTTTTCCATTATTTTTGCTAAAGGGGAAAGTATGGATATGGGCCTA
>NC_056730.1:922411784-922491524 GCF_019279795.1 Protopterus annectens
TAGGATCTGATGAAGCTAACCTAGCGAAAGCGCTTATCCCTGTATTTTTATTTTATTTGAATAAACAGATTTGATATAAACAAGACATCGTTATCCGGACTGAATAAGAATTTTGAAAAATCAAGGACTTATATTCATTTATATATTTTATTCTCATTCTCGCACTTGTACTTTATATATATATATATATATATATATATATATATATATATATATATATATATACATATACACATTTTTACAATGAGTAAGGGAAGAGGCATTCATTACAGCTGGAGTTTCCTCATTGGAAGGAGTCGATGAATTCCACTGAATTAAAAAAATGCCTAATTTGCAAGTGGGTCAGTGAGTGGGTGGGTTTCTTTTAGTTACTAGTCAATGGGAAAATAATACCCTGTCTGTTATTTACTTTTAAAAACATAAGTTTACAATATTTCTGTTGTATTTTACATAATGATCATTTTGTCTGGTCCAAATAATATTCCCTAGAAGCTATTCCATAGCCACTATTCCTAAATGTATAATTTCCTAGAAGCTATGCCCATTTGCCAATATATTGGCTGTTTAAATTCAACTTATCTTCTTCTGCATAGTCACTGATAAATTATATTTTGTGTATTGCAGCTAGCTTAGATTATTGGCTTGCATATTGTGCTTTTGTAAATCATTTTTGTTGATAAATAGGCTATCCAAGGTTTCAGATAGGTATGTGTTTTAACCTGGTTTTATGGGGCTATTGGTAGTGTGAATTTCAGATCTATTTAAGTGTTCCCTCTATTACCTCTGCTACCACTTTATCTAAATAGATGTCTCAAGCCTGGTTTTATGAGGCTGTGACTATGGAGATTTCGATATGTTAAGCCTTTTTAAAAACTTTCTCTATCTTTGAAGCCAACATGCATTCAGTTTATAATATAGAAACATGCAGAACTAGAAGCTATAGGCTCACATTTACAGGGCATATTGTTGTTAGCAGACCTTTTGCTGTTTGGGTTCATTTTCTGACAAAGATTAGGAGTAGTTAGTTTAAAAAAACAACCAAAATCAATAAAAAGTGCTTTCACTGTATATTAAAATCAGAGCTTCTTCAGTTCTAAGCAGTCAATCTGTGAAGTCCAGAGTAAACTATAAGATGAGCATTAATGTATAGTTGGATCATATTGAGTTGACTGTTTTCATTTTCAGGAAAGCATTCCAGATCATTTTGGAGCTGCTTCTACATGTTTTGTTAGTTATGCAGTTAAAAAATGGAGTATTATGTCTGGAAGCTCATTTAGTAACAGTAGCTGGACCAGTTTTCATGTGTCAATAAAGGAACAAATGGTGATGGTAGTGAAGACACCAATAAGTTAGGCAGGTACCAGATCTAGCAGCATAAGTGTCCAAGTTACAGATCCATGCTATAAAGCAATCCCTTGTAATGTGGCAGTTATAGTATTCCTATGTGGGGATAGAACTTTCACATTATCCATGTGTTCTTTGCTTGTTTTTCAGTTTATCTTGCTGTAAGTTGTTCTCTGTATGAAGGTCATTGGTTTAAAGGGCAGTGTAGTTCCTGCCCTCTACTGATAAGAGACTTGAAGAAGGTGTGTTATGGTTTGAAGCCAAAAAGACTTTGTTGATTGGTGGAAATGGGAGGAGCATCTTATAGTAAGTTCTTATGGACAGTGATCCTCTATTCTGTGACATTAGTAAATGCAGCATATGGTTAGTAGTAGAGCTTGTGGTTGAGCTTTCTAAGTTTCAGTATACTTTTTATGGATCAGCTGATATTTAGCCCTGGGTTGTTGCATGCATTTAACTGGATTTGCCATTTACGGTAATTTTTTACAAGTAGGACATTCATATTTCAATTTAGTGAGTTGAGAATTATACTATTCAGGATGTGTAATTGAAATTCAGCTCTAATTTTACCCCTCTGTCCCCCTCAACCTCCCTTCAGGAAATAATATCAAATATAACTCCCCATACTATCACTAAGGAACATGTCCTCAATGCTTTCTCTAAGGCCAAAAACACTGTATTGATGGGTTCAGACAATATCCTAGAATGTCTTCTAAATAGCATGAAACATGACCTACAGACCCTCTGAAATTGCAATATAACTGTAGCCTCCAAACAGTCTTCTTGCCTAATGAACAGAGAACAGCAACAGTCATCTCTCTGCACAAAGGTGGACCCACAGACCCAGGAAACTACAGACCCATAAGTCTCACTAATCTGTTACCTAAAGCCATGGAAAGAATGATCATGGAAATGATCAATAATGACACAGGAAGCTAACAGTCACTACCAACCCAGTTTGGTTTCATCAAGAGTAGGTCATGTCAACTCAGCCTGGTGGATTTCTTTTTCTTTCCAAAGCAATGGGCGACCTGACCAAGGCATTTGACACAATACTCCACTCATGCATTGTTGACAAACTCAAGAAGTTAGGTATAAATCCATATTTTACCTGGTGGATAGCCAGCTGGCTCACAGACAGAACCGAGGACTAAAGAATAATCGAGTCCACCTGTACAAAGAGGACAGTCACCAACAGAGTCCCTCATGGGACTCGAACTGCTACTGTTTGGCATTTACTTCTGTAAGTCCAGGCCAAGTTCAAAGGCCTCTGGCTGACCAAATTTGCAGATGATTGCAAATCAGGAGCAATCATAGAATCCCCTAGTGACACTAATGTTCTCCAGGAGTGGCTGACATAGACTAGTAACTTTTGTCAGAGCCATGGACTAAAACTAAATGCCAAGAAATGCATAATAGTATCCTTCAGGAAGACATCCATCTCTGGCAGCTATCATATTGACAACATACCCCTAAGAGTCGACCCAATAGTCAGGCACTTGGGGACACACATAGGTAGGAATCTAGTCTTTGACCATCACATGTCTACAGTAGTGAGGAAATTATTCTCTGTTGTACAATTTATAAACAAATGTATGGCATCTAGGTCCAAGGAGGTAATTGTTCCTCTGTATTCAGCACTTCTGCTAACTTTGAGTCAAATGTCTGATAAACATTGAGATATGTGTACTTTGGTCTTATTTATGGTTTTGCCTATGTAAAAGCTGTTACAAAGTGTGCACTGGGCTCTATATACAGCCATTCCTGTATTACGATCACTCTTGCTTCATATATGTATACACACACACACACACACACACACATATATATATATATATATATATATATATATATATATATATATATATATGTATATGTGTGTGTGTGTGTGTGTGTGTGTGCATGGGTTCCATTCAGAATTTCGAAGCTCAGAACTTTGAATTTCATATGATCAAATATCATATGTTCGAAGTTTCAAACTTTGAAATCCTGAATGGAGATTGGCATACAGTGTGGACCAGGAGATTTCCCTTGTTCTCACTGTAGTGTGATCTCGGAATTGGTATATTTAAGGTACGGGGGGGGGTGTGGGAGGTGCAGGGTGGCTTGCCCCCCTGCATACAAAAGTTTTAGTGTGTTGGGTGGTGTTTGGGGGGGGGGTTCACAATTTCGAGATTCCAAGATCTCAAGATTCTGAACTCAATATTCTGAAACTCGAGATTTTGGGATTTTGAAATTTATATATGGATTTACCTGATATGGTCGACATGTCAGAATGTTGACATCATATGGCTGAGACCATATGATCGACATTCAAAATGTCGACCATACAAGTTAAACACAAAAAAAACTTACCTTCACACTGCTAGCTAGACCCCCCTGCACCCCCCCAGGAACTTAAATATACCAACTGTGAGATTGCACTACAGTGCAGAAGATGGAAATCTTTCCATTTCACACTGTACGAAGATGCCAGCTCCATATGGTCGACATTCTGAAATGTTGACTATGTGACAGGAAACCATATATATATATATATATATATATATATATATATATATATATATATATATATATGTATAGGGTCTATGGGTCTATGTCATAACACTGAAAACTCTTAAAGCCAGTCCCATTTCTCTGAAATGTCATGTCACTGAAAACATTCTCCACAAGAAATATATCCTAAAAATATTTTTGCAGGGGGGCAAACCCCTGTACCACCCTTAGTTATATATACTACCTCCATGATCACACATCCATGGCAAAAAGAAAAAAAAAACACCACACACACTGAATCAGTGCTCAAGAGCAAACAGTGACATCTTCAGCTCTGGAGGTACAACATGATGCTAACCATTGCAATTCACACATACTCTGCTAGACTCACTTCTATAATAACTCCTGTGATAAGAAATGACACCATTGCATACTTTCTACATAATTCTATATAGTTCTACCCTTTTCAGTGAAATGAGTTTTCAGTGTTACAGGTTTGACCTTATGAGTTTCAGTATTATAAATTTTCAGTATTGTAATACAGATCCATACATATAAATATATGTATAGATGGCTGTCTATTAGATGTTCACTGTTAGCTGTACCAAATCTGGTAATGCTGACATTACAACACTGAATATCACAATACTGGAAACCCAAAACATTGTAAGACAGAAAATCTCCAAACTCCCTACTGTTCTGAACCCAGGAACAAGCAATAACATGGGTCACAAAGGAGAGCAAGGCCAGGAGTTCAGAATAATGTTTTTCTTGTGTTGTGAGATTCGATGATGTGATGTTGGTATTGCCATATTCGGTACAGGTAACATCAAGCATCTGATAAGCAACTTACACACACATATATATATATATATATATATATATATATATATATATGTATGGGAATGTTGATCTTTTTTTATCAAATTTCTTTTTATTAAATATTTGTTCACAGAATATGCAGAAAAAGATAACAAGACATATAGGCTTTCGTATACTGGTCAAGGCTCTTGCCACCCCCATAGTGCCTTTTTTAGGCAAGGCTCAAAGGACAAACCTACCTCCATAGACAACCCAAGGATAAAAAAACTAAAGGTAATGCTACTCAATGCCAGAAGTCTAAATCTCAAGATGCACGCACTCAAGGCTCTCCTCAGTATGGAGAAAATCGATGTCTGTGCAGTAACAGAAACCTGGTTCAAGGCTCCTGAGAGCACCCCAGCACTACCAGGTTATAACTCATACCATGCGTTTCGGCCCCAAAACTCGGACTGAAGCACAAAAGGAGGCGGAGTATCTATATTCATCAAAGATACCTACACCTCCAGTTTAGTGGCACTGCATGAAGCATCGGAAACCATCCATGTGCAACTAACAGCGGGCAAAATTGCCTTTCAGTTTGTAGCCTGCTACAGAACACCCTCCCTATTACAGGAACCCCACTTGGCATTCCTGAGAACACTGGAGAATATGAAGGTCTCTCCAAACACTATGTTATTTGGTGACTTCAACTACCCAAACATTGACTGGGAAAACTACTCAAGCCCAAACACCCTCGCCCAACGGTTCCTTGAATTTATAAACTCTAATGCGATGGAACAACTGGTCACCACTCCCACAAGAGGGAACAACATATTGGACCTAGTCATCACCAACATGGGGACTCTATGTTCCACACCAGAGGTAAACCCCTCATTGATAAGATCAGACCATAAACAAATTTCCCTGGACATCAATATCCCGTCCCCACCCCCAGCCAAGGAAATCACTGTAAAGAATTTCTCAAAAGCCAACTTTGCACTTCTCAAGACTGAGGTGGAATCCTCCAAAGCCCCCGGGCCAGAGGATAATACAGCCCAATCCGCAGAATCCTTTACAAATGCATTCTATGAGCACCTGCAGGAATGCATGGATCATGCTATCCCAAATAAAACTAAGACTCACTCCTCCAAAAACAGGAGACCAGTCTGGTGGACCCCAGCCATAAATAAGCTATACAACAGAAGGAGGAAGCTACTACATGACAGAGCAAAATCCCAAAAAGGGAAGGCATCTCTGATCAGTATTAGCAAGAAACTTCGATCCCTCATAAAATCATCAAAGGCCAGTTTCGAAAGAAAAATTGCCCTAGACACTAATGATAATCACAAGGCCTTCTTTAGTTATGTCAGGAATATGGGTGGAAACTCCCAGATATGCTCTGAATTGTTGCATAATGGTACAAAATATACCAAACCTACAGACATAGCCAACATCCTGGCAGACAGATACAACACAAACTTCTCCCCCCTTCCCCCTCAAAGGAGCAAATGCCTATCCCAACTGAATGTAACCTCCCTGACATCACAGATGCACAGGTGAAAGCTGCCCTCTCCAAAGCAAAAAACACAGCATCTATGGGACCAGACGGTGTCCCAGCCTGTGTCTTACACGAGCTCCAAGAAGAACTGAACCCTCACATTAACTACAGTGGTCCCACTCCACAAAGGTGGTGCCACAACTGACCCTGGGAACTATTGCCCCATAAGCCTGACTAGTCTGGTCTGTAAAGCTATGGAGCGTATTATCATGGAACTCATAAACAAAGACATGGGAGCCTCCAGACAATTGACCCTACCCAATTCGGCTTTGTTAAGGGCAGATCTTTCCTCTTAAACCTAGTTGATTTCTTTGAAACAGTTACCAAACCCATAGATGAGGGCAAGATAGTCCACACAGCCTACCTGGACCTCACAAAAGCCTTCGACACAATACCCCACGTGGGCATCATAAATAAGCTTACCAGCTTAAATATCAACCCCTATATCACAAAATGGGTTGCAAACTGGCTCAGAGATAGAACCCACATGGTCAGAATCACAGGTGCCATGTCCGAATCCACACCAGTTACAAGTGGCATCCCACAGGGCTCAGTTCTGGGACTTCTCTTGTTCGGTATATACTTCTCTGAGGTTCAGGCTAACACAGGGGGATTATGGCTGACAAAGTTCGCAGATGACTACAAACTGGGGGCCATAATCGAATCTCCAGCTGACACAAGCATCCTCCAAAAGGGTCTCACACAGACGGATGCTTGGTGCCAGAGCCACGGCCTCAAGCTAAATGTTAAAAAGTGCATAGTCAACCCCTTTGGGAAAAACAAGGTGCCCACAAATTACCATGTAGGTAGTAATCCATTAAGTACGGAAGAAGTAATTAGAGATTTGGGGACCAACCTAGATAGTAATCTCTCCTTTGATAATCACATTGCCAAAGTGGTTAGAAATACCTTCTATATAGCCCACCTTATCATGAAAGGGTTCGCATCTAGATCAAAAGAGGTCACTGTGCCCCTCTACTCATCACTCATCAGGCCCATAATTGAATACAATGCCCCTTTTGGGATGTACCTTACCCAACACCTGCAGCAACTGGAGAAACCCCAAAAGTACCTCACCAAGAGGATCATGGGCTACAAACAGATGTCCTATGCAGCTCAACTAAAGAAACTCCAGCTCTACTCAGTTGCTTACCGCCTACTCAGAGGCAATCTATGCCTGACGTACAAAGCCATGTCAAACCCAGAATTAATGGACATGCTCCACCTCAAAAAATCCATGTCCCTTAGAGCTACATGCTCCAGGGACTTAAACCTCAGACCAAAAATAAATAGGACATGCTGGAGGGACAGATTCATTTCCCAGAGGCTCCCCTCACTCTGGAATAGAATCCCAATTCATGTTAGACATAGCCCCTCGCTGACCCTCTTTAAGCGAAATCTGGACGCGTGGATGCGAAATCGCAAATTCACCCCTGGGATCTCTTCTGTGTCCCTGCTAGACAGAGGCACAGTAAACTAATCTTAAAAGGGTACCTTCTGGGACCTACTTTACAGAGGCACAGTAGGCTAATCTAATAGGGAGGCGGAAGCCAAATACACTCTGGCTAGGCTTATAAATGCCCTAGGGCAGATAGCCTAGTATCTACCTATGAACCTATGAACCTATATACATGTGGTACAGGTGACGTTACAGAGTGAATACCATGAGCATGTAATAATAGTTATTGCCCACTTTACTCATTAACATTCAAATTAAGTAGAATTATCATTTGTGTTACTATGAGGATATGGTTATATTATGTTAGTCCAAGAGCTTTTATCATATAGCAGTTCTCTTGTACATTATTTTACAACTGCGAGCAATATTAGAGGTTCATAGGTTCATAGGTAGATACTAGGCTGTATGCCTGAGGGCATTTATAAGCCTAGCCCGTAAGTGTCGGCTTTCGCCACCCCATAAATTAGTTAGCTGCGCCTCTGTCAAGCAGAGCCATAGACGTGATCCCCAGGGTGTACTTTCTATTTCCCATCCACTTGTCAAGGTTCTTCTTGAAGAGTAATATTGAGGTGCTCTGTCTAATGTAATTAGGGATTTTGTTCAAAAGCATGGGGAGTCTTTGTGACAGGAATCTCCCTCCAGCATGTTCTATTTATTGTAGTGTCGAGGTTTAGCTCACTGGAGCATGTGGCTCGTAGTGACTTGGATTTCTTTAGGTGGAGCATGTCCATCAATTCTGAGTTGAACATGGCTTTGTAGGTTAGGCAGAGATCACCTCTGAGCAAGCGGTATGCCACCGAGTAAAGCCAGAGTTTTTTCACTCTGGCTGCATATGGCATATGTTTGAGGCCTGTGATCCTCTTGGTGAGGTACGTCTGTGGTCTCTCCAGCTGCTGGTAGTGTCTTGTGAGGTACATCCCAAAAGGGGCATTGTACTCTATGATGGGTCTGATGAGTGACGAGTATAGGGGCACTATTACCTCTTTATTTCTAGATGCGAACCCTTTAGTAATTAGATGGGCTACATAGAAGGATTTCCTAACTACTTTGGCAATGTGATTGTCAAATGAGAGATTACTATCTACCTGAGTCCCCAGGTCTCTTATTACCTCTTCTGAATTAAGGGGGCTGCCACCAATGTGGTAGTTTGTGGGTGTTTTGTTCTTCCCAAACGGGATGACTATGCATTTTTTGCCATTTAACTTGAGACCATGACTTTAACACCATGTGTTAGTCTCGGTGAGGCCCTTCTGGAGAATGTCCGTGTCAGCTGGAGTGTCAATTATGGTTCCCAGCTTGCAGTCATTAGCAAATTTGGTCAGCCATAGACCTTTTGTGTTTGCCTGTACTTCTAAGAAATATATGCCAAACAGTAGCGGGCTCAAGACTGAACCCTGGGGGACACCACTTGTGACTGGTTCTGAGTCGGACATCGATCCCGTTATTCTTACAGAGTGGGTTCTGTCTGTAAGCCAGCTGGCAACCCATCTCGTGACTTAGGGGTTTATGTTTAGGCTGATGAGTTTGTCTATGATACCTAAGTGAGGAATGGTGTTGAAACCCTTGGCAAGGTCTAGGTAGGCTGTATGAACCACCTTACCCTCGTCAATGGCTTTGGTGACTGTTTTGAAGAAGTCAACCAGGTTCAGTAGGCATGATCTGCCCTTAACAAAGCCAAACTGAGTTGGGTCAAGTGTTTGGAGGTCTCCTATGTCTTTGTTAATGAGTTCCATGATGATACGCTCCATAGCCTTGCAGACCAGGCTGGTCAGGTTTATAGGGCGATAGTTACCAGGGTCAGTTGTTGCTCCCCCTTTGTGAAGTGGAATAACCATTGCTGTGTGTCATTCCAAGGGCACGTAGCCTGTGGATAGGCTGAGGTTGAAAAGTTTCTTTAGGAGAGGGCTTAGTTCATCTTGCAGTTCATGCAGGACACAGCCTGAGACTCCGTCTGGCCCCATTGATGCTGTGTTTTTGGCTTTTGTAAGGACTATTTTTACTTGTGCTTCTGTGATTTCAGGGATGCTGGACTCTTCGTGTATTACTATTGGTCCTTTTGGGGGTGATGGGGGTGAAGTTGGCACTAAATCTATCTGCCAGGATGTTTGCAATGTCCGTAGGTTTCGTATATTTTGTGCTATTTAGCACCAGCTCGGTGCATATCTGTGATTTACCACTTAGATTTTTTTTACATAGCCATAGAAGATTTTGTGGTTATCTGTCGAATCCTTGGCTATCTTTCTTTCAAAATTTGCCTTGGAAGATTTTATAAGGGACCTACGTTTTTTACTAATACTGGTAAGGGATGTCTTCCCTTCTTGGGATTTGCTTTTTTCTTGGACTAGTTTCCTCCTTCTATTGTATAGTTTGTTGATTGCCGGGGTCCACCAGACTGGTTTCCTTCTCGTGGAGGAGTAAGTCTTAGTTTTACTAGGGATGGCACAATCCATACATCCTTGTAGGTGTTGATAGAGTGCATTTGTAAAGACCTCTGCATTTTGGGTGGAGTTATCCCTAGGTGTGGGGGGTATGAAGCTACCCACCTCAGTCTTGAGCTGTGTGAAGTTGACTTTGGGAAAGTTTTCGCTGAGGTTTCCTTGTGTGGGGGAGATGGTGGGGTGTGGACATCCAGTGTGATTAGTTTATGGTGAGATCTAACCAGTGACTGGTTTACCTCTGGTGTGGAGCACCTGTCGCTCATGTTGGTAATGACCAGGTCTAGTATGTTTCCACCTCTGGTTGGGGAGTTTACCAGCTGATCCAAGGCATTTGAGTTGATAAATTCCAGGAATCGCTGGGCCTGGGAGTTACTACTAGAGTAGTTTTCCCAGTTGATGGAGGCGTAATTGAAATCACCCAATATCAGGGTGTTTTCTAGGACCTTAATGTTTTCCAGTGTCTCCAGGAAGGTCGAGTGTTGATCCTGGGACATGGAGTAGCAAGCCACAAATTGCATTTCAGTTTTGCCTTGCGTTAGTTGCACATGGATGATCTTTGTAATATCATGTTGTGCCATTAACCTGAAGATGTGGGTATCATTGATGAATATGGATACTCCCCCTCCTTTTGTTGCTCGGTCCGTGTTCTGTGGCCGAAATGTGTGGTATGAGTTGTATCCCAGTAGTGCTGGGGTGCTCTCTGGAGCCTTAAACCAGGTTTCTGTTACTGCACAGATGTCGACATTCTCCATACTGAGGAATGCTTCGAGTGCGTGCATTTTGAGATTTAAACTCATGGCATTGAGTAGCATAACCCTCATTTTCTTGTTTTTTGTGCTGGTTATGTTGGCCTGTTTGACTTTTGGGCCTTGCCTAAAACCGGTATAACATCAACAGATATAATGACAACAATCTACTCTACTAAATCTTATAATCATATTTACAAATATGTCACCTTAATTATTGAGGTTACTAGTCTCAACAAAGTGATGTGTTTACTATTCTTATATAATTAGCATTTAACATACTGTTTATGACAGAATATCAATTAATGCTTTGCAGTACCTTTGATAGTAGGTATGGTTCTTCTGACCTTTTGTATAAAGCTTCTTGGCCAATATATGTGTTTTCGCCATGCTTTTGTATTCTGACCAGGTAAGTCTTGATCTGTCTATCCATTTTTTTGCTATGTAAGCTTTTAATAGGTCACATAGTGTTATTATAATGTGTTTAGAGAAATTATTATTATTATTGCATTTGAATATATGCAGTATAGCTGTTTCCCATGACAATGTGGATTTTGAATACCCTGATTTCTCTAAAAGGAATCTAAGTGAGCACCATATTTTATAAACTGTTTTACAGATCCAAAAGATGTGGAGGATATCTGCCTCTTTGTTAGGACAGAAGGAGCAATAGGGTGACTTGGATGGGTTGGATTTGTTAAGGTGGACAGGTGTATGGTAGGCATTATTCAAGATCACGATCTGTGTGTATATTAACTTTTTGTATGGGGTCAGTTTCATAGTATTTCTAATAGCTAATTACTTTTGATTGTCTGTTATGGTGTTATCTTTTCTTTCCCAACCCTTTGAAAAAAGAATAGTACTTTGATATTTAATATTTGCTATTAATTTATATGTATTTGATATCATTTTCTTTTTTACTTAAGAGCAATTTTAGAACTTGTTGTGCTAACGTGACATCTTGCTCAACTACATTGATATCTTTGGTTATAGTACTTCCAAGGTATAAGATTTTTTAATTATCATGTTATATTTATTGCTAGCTTTAAGTAGTTTCATGATATTTACCATTGGAAGTTTTTTTAATTGGTAAAAATCCAATACTGTATAATTTTTTTATTAAAGGGTATTTATCTAGATTTACCATAGTGTTTGCTAGTTTTATATTTGGGTTGTTATGTATTGGTTGCAAAAGCGTAATTGTGTCTTTTAAATGTATTGATATCAGTAGCTTCTTGAAAATTTCACAGTTGTTTATTAAGATTGGGTGAATTTTTATTGTCTTAAGAATTTCTTGTTTAAGAAGAGTATAATTTTTGGATTAACTTTATAAGTTATAATCCCGGTGAAATAATTTAATCCATAATGGGTACCATTCATCTCCTATCGGGTCATGATTTGCTATCTGCATGATGTGACTTGCATTAATAATTTCATAGTACAATTGAAAATCAGGAAGACTTAGGCCTCCTTTTTCTTTTGTGGGTATTAGCTTACTATAGTTAATTTTTGTACTTTTTGGGTACCATATGAACTTTGCCAGTCAAACTTTTATCTTATTGAAGAAGGTAACTGGAATTTTCATGAAAGTGGCATTCAGATGGTATAAAATCTTAGGCAATATGTTCATTTTTATAACTGAAGCTTTTGATAAGGTAGATAGTTTAAGCTTTTCCCACTTACTAATGTTACCAACTATATTTGACCACTTTTTACCTCTATTATTATTGAAAATATCTGATTGTGTATGGCTAAAATTTATACCTAAATACTTCAAGGTATATTGCACTTTAACATTAGTCTCTGGAAAGTAAAATTCCTTATGTCCCAGTGGGTTAATTGGATAAATGATTGACTTTTTAGGTTTAATTTCATAGTTGGATACCATGGAAAACTTATCTATGGACAACAGGATTTTATTTAAATCAGTATTGGGATATTGAAAGTAAATATTGAGATCATCTGCAAAAGCTGTGTATTTTACTTGAGTTTTTGATATAGAAAAAAGATGATGGTATGTTCTCTGGGTAATCTGCAGTAGTAATTCTTCTATATAAAAGTTAAACAGGTTTGGTGAGAGTGGGTATCCCTGTCTGGTTCCATTTACTATTTGTATTGGGTTAGAAGTTTTCTTATTAATATAAAGAGTTGTAGTTGCTTTAGTATATAATGTTTTAATCATTGTTATGTATTAATTTGGGAGTCCAAATTGATAAAGTACAAAGAGGAGGAATTTTTGATTGACTCTGTTGCATCTACTGATAATGCATATTTAGGGGATTTGTCCTTGGTACATAAGTGGTTTGGGCATCAATTGTTAATGTGTTGTCCTTTACTTGTCTCAGACTCATAAAGCCTAGCTGTTCAGGTGCCATTATGACTGGGGTTACTTTCTGTATTCTTTGTACTAAAATTGTTGAAAATATCTTGATATCCAAATTTATCAGAGCTATAGGTCTATAGTTGTTTGGATTTGTGGGATCTGTATTCATAGGTTCATAGGTTAGGTTCATAGGTTAGTACTAGGCTAACTGCCCTTGCGAGCCATTTTAAGCCTAGCCAATTATCCCCTGTGAGATTCAAACCCTGTACCTTGTGTTTGTAAGGCAAACACCTTAACCATTAGGCCACCCTCCCAACCCCTATTGGTTTTGGGATAAGTACGGTTTTGGAGTTGTTCAGATAAAGGTCTGATATCCCAAGGAAATGTTGATCTAACAGGGGAACACAATAAACTGGACAGACAAAGGAATGTCACACATCAACTGATTTTAGACACTGAGATGAACTAGTACAGTCAGAAGCATAACACACCAAATTCCATGCAATATACTTGAGCAGCTTTACATTTCTTTTTCTTTCTTTTTTTATTGCAGAATTTGCCCCTTCTACTGCTGGTTATCAGATCTGTTCTTGGCCTGTCATCATTCAGGCACCCACTGGGGTGTTTTGTGGCTTTATGTTTTTCTCCCTAACTCCAAGTGCTGACTTGGTGAGGAATTCTGTATGTGTGTGTGTGTGTGTGTGTGTGTGTGTGTGTGTGTGTGTGTGTGTGTGTGTGTGTGTGTGTGTGTGTGTGCACCACAATAGGCTGATTGCCGAGGATGTCCCTCACTTCTACAAGTGGCATTGCCCCCAAGCAGCTCTGTTCCACTCCACAGTACAGGCGGTGATCTTTCTGGTCTCCACTAAGGAGATCAAAATGCCTTCTGAGTTACCAAGTACTCACAGCTCCATGCTACAGTATGGGTGATGCAAGCAGGCTATGCTCCTTCACTCCTTCCCCTCTTTTCCTGGTTCCTCTAGTGAAAGGTTGCTAATTGAAGCCCAGCCCTCTGGGTCACAATCATAGCTTCTGCACCATGGAGCCAGGCATCAGCTTCATAGTTTCTTAATTAAGTCAGCAAGTTTTTCCTGTTCCATTATTAAAAGGAACATAGGCTGAACAAAGCTCAGCATTATTTTTAGTTATGAGTTCTTAGTGTCACATGTATGCCCGTATACTTATTATTATTATTATAATGTAGGCTTTTTTTAAGTAAAAAGTGAAACATATAATAAACAAAAATGCATGCCTTATGAAGAATAATAAATATGCAGAAAATATGACAGTTAAAATTCATTTATTCATTTCATTCCTTTAATTCATTCACCATTAATGCTTAAATCAGATCTAGTTCAAAGACGAGCAACACTCTAGCCCAGTAATTTAAATTTGATAATTAAAAGAAGATTTTTTTAAATTTTCTACTGGCTCACATAACATAGTATCATCTTCTAAAACAAAATATTGATGACATCATGTATTCTTAATAAATACTACTACCTCATGGGCTGAGGTCCTCCAGACAGTTTATGATTTGTGCAATCGATCAGAACACATCTGCATTTCCATTTATGATAGGCCAGTAGAGGCCATGTTGGCATATTATCATCTTGCCTATTTTTGTATTTTTTCATTTTTCAGACAAAACTGTGAGCCTTAGTATAGCATGGCTAATTATTTTCTAACATGTTCTTTTGCCCAATATATTGCATACCGGAAACTGTTTAGCTCCTCTTTTGTTCAAGTATATTCTACTTGTTATATCTCTCTTAGACTAGTTCAGCAAGTATTTAAACTCTAGCAGGTTTGAAGCTGTTTTTAACAGGAATATTTTATTTTAGAATGTACAAGATAACGAACATTTATTTTACTGAATACTACTATTCATTTTGTCAGTTCTATTGCTCACAATCTTTTTGTTGTTTCCGTCAGATATCCTATGGAATTCTGTTATTAGATATACCTTTATAAACTTTGTTTCTGTAATGATATAGACCTCCTGTTCATTTCACATTACTTGCCCAGTTTACAATGTTACGTTTAACTGCAGAGCCTTGGGTAGCCAAGTGCCACTAAACAGAGATAAAAGAGGTTGCTCTTTTATCTGTAAAAATGAGGAGTCTGGAGAGATTCCAGCATTATTATCAAACACCATATTGTTTTCTCTGTGAGATTTCCAGGCAGTCAGTGGTTCATTCTCAAATGGTAGATACCCCTTACTCTCTGTAGGCTTTTTCTGTTGCTTTGTTGTAAAACTTCAAGTTGATTCATGGCAAGCCCAGTTTTATCTTTGACTTGCTGTGAGGTACTGTCCTTAGGTTTTTCACAAAGGTATGGCTGGATGAGAACCTTGGTCCTCATCTAGATGATGCTATTTCACTGGGGTTTTCAAAGACTGAGAAAGGTAGATAAGCCAGAATTAGTGGAGGTGTAACTAACTGTGTTTGATCGGTCTTTCAGAGGGTTCATATTAATAACACAAATTCAACAGCTTCAAAAGAGTCCTTAGGACTTTAGACTTCTCATTTGTCACCTACATGGTTGTTTGGGAACTTCTGTACAGGAGTTCATGGCTTTAATCACTGACACAGTATCTATGATCCATGGCATATAATGTGGATGGCCTTAAGGTCTGTTTCAATGACAGATTTGCTGGGTTCACCACTGTCTTCAAATGAGGGATGATATTGGCTTCTCTTGGGAAGTATCTTTTGTTATCAATATTAGAGGCTGCACTCCTTGCACTTGGTTGTCTTGCCAGAAGTAGAGGCATCTAAACTGGAGTTCCAACTTTTCATTGTCTGATCCTTATCTGACCAATTTCAGCCTTGGACTCCTTCAAATTAGCTGTCTTAACACAGATACATAAGAACTGTTTCTGTCTGTAACCTGATTCCTTTACTGAGACAACTCCACTTGTGAATGATTCATCTTTTGCTTTTTCTTCACTCATTCTGATGCTGCTGTCGCTGTTTACGAAGCTCTGTTTTCCATCTGTATTAACATCTACATATTTTAAGCAGGCACATAGAAGACAGATGTAGGCAGGCCACCATGGACTCCACCATGGTTGATAGCCAGCACTATAACTCTTCTTTAGGGGTGAAATCTCATAAGTTTAATTTATCTTCTGAGTGCTGCACAGAGACATGCCTTATTCTAAACTGCAAGTAGTTGGGACCCTTCATCTCCTAGCCTCCTATTGAGAACTATATTTGAATGCTAGTTCAACACATAATAAATCTGGTTTACTGCGTTATATTGCCTTCACTTTCATTTTGGAGATCTGGTTGGATGAAAATGATGACTCCCATTTGGCTACTGCAGTTCTTACTTGGGGTCTCTGTAATCCAATGCCCTATAAGGGATAAGCTTATAGGCAGGAGCTGTTATTTGTTTTAGCTTCAAACTAAGGTCGACTGAGGTTGCCACTAGAATCACCAATACTATTGAACATGTCCTTGCTGTAGGAACTAGCTGTAGGTTTGCCTTCATTTACCATCCATCCAGTTGTGTGTGGGCATTCCCATGAGAGTTCAGAGTTTTTCTCACTGACACAATATTTAGCTATGAGAACATTTTGGTTCTTGGTGCCTTTACCATCTAGATTAATAATGAATCAGTGGTTCTGGCTAAGTAATTAAGTTATAGCGTGAAAACGTTTGGGTTTAGTCCAGCAGTTGTTACATCTGCATCACATACATTTGAATATGCTTTATACTTAGTCTCTTGAAATGATCACTGACACTTTTTGACTACTTTTGATTTGAGTTATCACATTTGAGTTCATCTGATTTTGAATTGAGAGTTTGTCACTGTATCTTAAAGATTAGTAAGGAGAATTTTGGAAGATTATGCAGCAGTACAGGTAATCTGGTTAATGACTATAATAAGTCATTGAACTTGGCAATTCACATTGTTGTCTCAAGTTATATGTACCACATCTTACCTAAAGAACGTGAGCTATGGTATGATCTACAGCTTTATTCTGTGCAGTAAGAAGGGCAGAGGCTGGAATGCTGCTGGAGGTACTATGGTCTGTGGAGTGACAGAAGTCTGCCCTGGGTGAGGACTACAGTCATTAGCAGACTGAGATCCCAGCTATGATGGCAGCTTATGTGTCCATACAGATCTCAGCAGCAGCTAACTGACAAGCCTTGATGTCTCTTGTGATGGGCAAAATGGACAGCATAAAATGTCGTTCCACCCCGCTGAGTCTTATCATCACACAGGGATAAAAATAGCCATTCTGGGCTATTTCTATCCCTTTCATCTTTCTGTTTAAAAACCCTTGTTTGCATGGTTTTGCGCTTTGCGGAGTGCCGTTTAACTAGGGTTAAACTATTCCCGATGCCAGAAAGTCTGGTCTTCAAATTCCCTTAGAACTAGCCAGTTTTCTAGTTTTAGCACTCAAAACTGTCTTCTTTGTGCTCAGCACTTGTTCAAAAGTCATTGCAAGCACTAAATAATCTACATAGTACTACAGCATTCAACTTTCCTCACTTGGAGGAAAACAGTTTTTAGTGCTTACAATATAAGCACATATCCAGGCATGTCTAAGGGTCAGCTCCCGGTGTTTTCCCCTGTCCACCTGATGAACCTGGGCATCTTGGGGCAATGTAGCAATTGCCTCATTTACACTGACAACCCTCTCCTCCAACCACCCAAGACTACAACCTGTGAGAGATGCACTTATATAGCCAAACTGGAAGCCAAGCTCTCTCCAGCCAAGACTGGACTAATCACTCAAGAGGAGAAGGTAAACACCTTCACCACACAACACTTAGCACATAGCCTATCAAAACCTACACCACCTAAATCCACACATAGTAACACAAACGATGCACCTACATTCACGGAGGCTCTCAATAAAAATCTGCCCAAACAACAGAGACCTCCAAAGCTGAAATGCAAGCAAACACCACCCCCAACGCCACCCAAATGACACATAGCCCACAAAAGCAGTGTGCCGCTCAACCTCAGCCCATAAGGCAAAACAACGTAACCAACACACTAGTCATAGGTGACTCCATAGATGGGCACACTGATGTCCCACTCACCCGGCTAAACAAGGAGAAAATTACTGTCAGCTGCCTGTCAGGTGCCAGGATCCGCCACATAATGCATGCACTCAGGTCACTCTACAACAAGTGCAAATATGACTCTGTCATTGTCCATGTTGGTGTGAGTGACCTGAGACGTACCTCCCTGGACTACATGAAAAGAGACATGGAGGAGCTCTCAGATCATGTAGCCCAGGCAGGTATGACCCTAGCCCTGAGTAGCACCCTCCCATTGCCAAGAATGATACCACAGTATAAGGACAAAATGATTGACTTCAACAATTGGCTAAGCTTCTGGTGTCATACAAAGGGGATCCAGTATTTGTCTGCCTGGGAAGACATGATCTACAAACCACGATGCTTTGCCAGAGATAATCTGCACCTGTCACCCCTGAGATTCAGGTTACTGGCTAAAGCTCTTGCCACCCCTATAGTGCCTTTTTTAGGCAAGGTTCAAAGGATAAAACCAGCACCGTAACAGATACAAGCATGCAAAATCTGAAGGTAATGCTATTCAATGCTAGAAGTCTAAACCTCAAAATGCACACTCTCGAGGCACTCCTAAAAATGGAGAACATCGATATCTGTGCAGTGACTGAGACCTGGTTCAAGCCTCCAGAGAGCACCCCTGCAATACCAGCCTACAATTCTTACCACACTTTTCGGCCACAAAACCGAGACCGAAACACTAAAGGTGGATGAGTGTCCATATTCACCAAGGATATTCACACCTCCAGGCTAGTTGCCCAACACAATGCATCTGAAATTCTCCAGGTGCAACTAACACTAGGTAAGACTGCAATCCAAACTGTAGCTTGCTACAGATCCCTACCATACCCCAAGATTCTCACTACACCTTCCTAAACATACTGGAAAATATTAAGATACAACCAAACACCCTAATACTGGGTGATTTCAACTACCCTGCCATTAAATGGGAAAACTACTCAGGTACCAACTCCTTTTCCCAATGGTTCTTGGAATTTATAAATTCCAATGCCCTGGATCAACTAATCCATTGTCCCACCAGGGGCTCCAATATCCTAGACCTGGTCATTACCAACATGGGAGACAGATGCTCCACACCAGTGGTCGCCCCCTCATTGGTCAGGTCTGACCATAAGCAAATCACCCTTGACGTCCACATCCCACCCCCACCCCCCAGTAAGGAAACCTCCTTAAAAACTTCTCCAAAGCCAACTTCATGCTACTGAAGTCAGAAGTGACAAACTTCACAACACCCACACAGATGGGATCTGGAAGTTCGACTGCAGAATCCTACACTCAGGCACTGTACGAGCACATCCACTCGTGCATGAATTGTGCCATCCCAAATAGAACCAGGATGATCTTCTCCAAAAAAAGGAAGCCAATCTGGTGGTCCCCTGCTATAAACAAACTATACAACAGAAGGAAGAAACTGTTGCAGAAAAGAGGAAAACCCCAGGATGCAAAAAACTCCCTCACCAACCTCAGTAAGAAACTGAGATCCCTCATAAAATCCTCAAAAGCTAGTTACGAAAATAAAATTGCCAAAGATTCCAAAGACAACCACAAGGCATTCTATAGTTATGTCAAGAATCTAAATGGCAATGCTCAGATCTGCTCTGAGCTACAACTGAATGGCATTAAATATACTGATCTCAAGGATATTGCCAATATCCTGGCAGATCGATTTAGTGCCAACTTCACCCCCCTCTCACCCTCTAAAGGGTCCATCCCAATACCAAAAGTTTGCCAAATTCCGATAATCACAGCCACACAGGTAGAAATAGCACTCTCCAAAGCTAAGAATACAGCATCCATGGGACCAGATGACATCCCAGGCTGTGTACTACATGAACTACAAAATGAACTGGCACCCCACCTAAGTGTCCTGTTTAATCATGGCCTCACCTCAGGCTTCATGCCCACTGAGTGTCGCACAGCTACAGTTATCCCGCTCCACAAGGGAGGATCCGCCTTGGATCCCAGGAACTACAGTCCCATCAGTCTGACAAGCCTGATCTGCAAGGGCATGGAATGCATTATCATGGAACTTATAAACAAAGACATTGGCAACCTTCACACAGTGGACCCCACCCAGTTTGGGTTTGTGAAGGGCCGATCTTGTCTCCTGATTCTGATTGACTTCTTCTAATCAGTCTCCAGAGCTGTGGACGAGGGTAAGGTGGTCCACACAGCCTATCTGGACCTCGCCAAGGCCTTCAACACCATCCCCCATTCTGGAATCATAGATAAACTTACTAAGCTGGGTATAAATCCCTATGTCACTTGATGGGTTGCCAAATGGCTTACTGACAGAACCCAGACTGTAAAAGTAGCAGACTCCAAATCCAGCTCCAGACAAGTGACAAGTGGAGTACCTCAGGGTTCAGTCCTGGGACCACTCTTGTTTGGCATCTACTTTGGTCAGGTCTGACCATAAGCAAATCACCCTTGATGTCCACATCCCACCCCCACCCCCCAGTAACAAGCCAACACTAAGGGACTCTGGCTAACAAAGTTTGCAGATGACTGCAAACTGGGAGCCATTATAGAATCCCCAAATGATGTGGATATTCTACAAAAGGGCCTTACAGAAACAGATGCCTGGTGCCAGAACCATGGGCTCAAGCTTAATGCCAAGAAATGTATAGTTATCCCCTTTGGAAAAAAACATGTACCCATGAACTACCACATAGGAGGCAGGACACTAAACATCGAAAGTGTGATGAGAGACTTAGGGACACAAGTGGACATTGGTCTCACTTTCGATAACCACATCGCCACAACAGTCAGGAAATCCTTCTATGTGGCACACCTCATCACTAAGGGCTTTTCATCCAGAAAAAAAGAGGTCATTGTCCCATTGTACTCATCCCTCATTAGACCCATTATAGAGTATAATGCCCCATTTGGTATTTACCTCACAAGACATCTGCAACAGCTGGAAAGGCCACAGAAATACCTCACTAAAAGAATCACAGGCCTAAAGCAGATGCCATATGCTGACCATCTAAAAAAACTCCAGCTATACTCTGTGGCATATCGTCTACTCAGAGGTGATCTCTGCTTAACATACAAGGCCATGTCAAACCCTGAGCTGTTGGACATGCCCCACTTAAAGAAATCCAAATCCCTCAGAGCCACACGCTCCAGGGATCTAAACCTTATCATCACAATGAACAAAACATGCTGGAGGGATAGGTTCCTGACCCAGAGACTCCCCATACTCTGGAATAGACTGCCCATACATGTCAAGCAGAGCACCTCATTGGCCCTCTTCAAAAGGAACCTTGATGATTGGATGGGAGATAGGAAATTCACCCCGGGGATCATGTCAGTCGCACTGCTAGACAGGGGCCCAGAGAAGTAAATATTGTGGGAAGAAATTTCCAGGGAATTGTTATGGCTAGGCTTGCATAGGCCTTAGGGCCGATAGGTTCATAGGTTCATAGGTTGGTGCTAGGCTATCAGCTTGTCCATACCCCCACCAGGGGAAGCAATATCCTGGACCTGGTCATTACCAGTATGGGTAACCGATGCTCCATGCCAGTGGCCACTCCTTGCTGGTCAGATCTGACCACAAGCTAATCACCCTAGACATCCATATCACGCCCCCACCCCCCATCAAGGAAACCACCGTAAAAAACTTCTCCAAAGCCCACTTCATGCTTCTTAAGACAGAAGTGGCAAACATATGGGAAATAGCAGTACAACTGCTGAAACCTATACAAATGCACTGTATAAGCACATACATAAGTGCATGGATCATGCCATCCCCAACAGAACCAAGACACTATCCTCCAAAAAAAAGTAGCCAATCTGGTCGTTCCCTGCCAACTCTACAACAGGAGGAAGAAGCTGTTGCAAAATGAGTAAAATCCCATGAGTGCAGGTCACCCTCAGCAGGAAGCTGAGATCCCTCATAAAATCCTCCAAAGCTAGTTACGAAAATAAAATTGTCACTAATTCTAAATACAACCACAAAGCATTCTATAGCTATGTCAAGAATCTCAATGGCAACACTCAGATCTGCTCTGAGCTACAGCACAATGGCACTAGATGTACAGAACCAACTGATATCGCCAACATCCTGGCTGATAGAGTCAGTGCAAACTTTACCCCATCCCCTAAAGGGCCCATCTCTATACCAGAAGAATGCAAAGCCCCTGTAATCACGGACCCACAAGTAAAGACTGCATTCTCCAAAGCCAAGAACACAGCATCCATAGGACCAGCCAACATCCCAGGCTGTGTCCTGCACAAACTAGAGAATGAACTGGCACCCACCTAAGTACCATGTTCAATCATAGCCTCACTTCAGGCTTTGTGCCTCCTGAATGGTGCACAGTGACGGTTATCCCATTCCACAAAGGGTGTGCCACCACGAACCCCGGAAACTACCGCCCCATTAGCCTGATGAGCCTGGTCTGCAAGGCCATGGAACGTATCATCATGGAGCTTATAAACAAAGACATAGGTAACGTCCAAACCCTGGACCCCACTCAGTTTGGGTTTGTAAAAGGTAGATCATGTCTCCTAAACCTGACTGACTTTTTTGAAGCAGTCACCAGAGCCATGGACGAGGGAAAGGTGGTGCACATAGCCTATCTTGACCTCACCAAGACTTTCAACACCATCCCCCATGCTGGAATTATAGATCAACTCACTAGACTAGGCATAAATCCCTATGTCACAAGATGGGTGGCCAGCTGGCGTACTGACAGAACCCACACAGTGAAAGTAGCCGACTCCAAATCTGACTTCAGACCAGTGACAAGTGGAGTACCACAGGGCTCAGTCCTGGTTCCTCTCTTCTTTGGTATTTATGTCTCAAAAGTCCAGGCTAATACAGCAGTTCTTTGGCTAATGAAGTTCACAGAAAACTGCAAACTAGGAGCCATAACAGAATTGCCTAATGATGTGGACATTCTACAAAGGGGCCTTACTGAGACTGATGCTTGGTGTCAAATTCATGGCCTCAAGCTCAATGCCAAGAAGTGCATTGTCATTCCCTTTGGGAAAAACACTGTACCCATGAACTACCACATAGGTGGTAGCTTACTAAACACCAAAAGTGTGATAAGAGTCCTTGGGACACAGGTGGACAGTAGCCTTTCTTTTGATAATCACATCTTTCTACATGGCACACCTCATCACAAAGGGGTTCTCCTCCAGAAAAAAAGTGGTCATTGTTCCTCTCTACTCATCCTTCATCAGACCCATTATAGAGTACAGCACCCTGTTTGGCATGTACCACACAAGACACCTACAACAACTAGAAAGGCCACAGAAGTACCTCACTAAGAGGATTACCAGCCTCAAACATATGCCATACACAGACTGTCTCAAAAAACTCCAGCTCTATTCCGTCATATATCGCCTACTCAGAGGCGACCTCTGCCTAACATACAAAGCCATGTCAGACCCAGATCTGTTGGACATGCTACACTTAAAGAAATCCTAATCTCTCTAAGCCACACACTCCAGAGACCTAAACCTTGTCACCACAATAAACAGAACATGCTGGAGGGATAGGTTCCTGTCCCAGAGACTCCCCATGCTCTGGAACAAACTACCCATTTATGTCAAACAAAGCTCCTCACTGGCCCTCTTTAAGTAAAATCTTGACAATTGGATGGGAAATAGGAAATTCACACCGGGAATCACTTCTGTGGCTGTGCTCCACAGGGGCACATGAAAATAAGTTCTTGGGTGGCGAAAGCCAGGGAACTTTTTTGGCTAGACTTATATAGGCTCTAGGGCTGATAGTCTAGTACCTACCTATGAACGTATGAACACAAATGTGAATCAACTGCATTTTTTTTTTGTGACAAGATTGCCATTATTAGATCTGACTTCCCTTCCTCTGAGTCCATGGGCATTTCAGTAGTTTCAGGGAAGGCTTTTATAGGTTCATAGATAAATACTGGGCTAGCTGCCCTACAGATCATTTTAAGCCTAGCCAATTTCCCTTTTATGTTCAAATTAACCTATTCCATTTGGTTAGAGATTGGCTTTACCTATCCCATGGTTGATAATTATATATTACCCCTAATGATAATAACTGGGATCACACCATAGATCATTTGAGTGGACCCATGTGTGGGATAAAGCATTTAGGAGTTGCCTCTGTCCATTAGTAGTACAGTTGTTAGCCCTGGGTAAATTTCTGTTTCCCATACGTAGATCCAAGTTATGCTTGAATATAGGCAGGCATGAGCTTTGTTTTATGTGGATGAGGAGTCTGTTCCAGAGCAATGGTATCCTTTGTGATATATTCCTGTACCTCCAAAACATTCTGTTGATGTTGTAGAAGAGGTTTATATCTCTAGACCAAGAATTTCTGATGCCATTTGACTTGCTGATGTGCAGTAAGTCCATCAGTACTGGATTGGAGGATGCCTTATACACCAGACACAGGTCACCTCTTAGCAGTCTGTAGGATACCAAGTACAGTGACAAGGCTATGAGTCTGTCCATGCAGGATATGTTGTTTAATACTCTCATGCTTTTAGTAAGGTACCTCAGTGGGTGTTCCAGTTGTTGCATGTATCTGGACAGATACATGTCTAAGGGGGCATTAAACTCAATGTTTGGGCTAATGAGGGCTGCATAAAGGGGGAGAATAACATTCTTAGATCCCTTTATTTATAAGCTGTATCTATGTAGAAGGATTTTCTTATGACAATGGCATATATTGATAAAATGCTAGGTCACTGTTGGCATAAGTTCACAAATTCCAAACAACTGGGTCAGCTCTTAGAGGCATATTGTCAATGTGGTAGTTCTTGGGGTAGATGACTTTCCCAAAAGATACAATAATGTATTTTCGGCATTTAGTTTCAGTCCATGATTTTGGCACCAGTTATTTATTTGGGACAGACCTTCCTGCAGGATGGCTGAATCAATAGGGGATTCAATGACTGCTCCTAACATGCAGTCATCTGCAAATGTAGTCAGCTAGATCCCCTTGGTACTGGCTTTTACTTCAGAGAAGTAGATGCCAAACAGGAGAGGTCCCAGCACAGAACCCTGAAAGACTCTACTGGTGACTAGTCTCTTTGTACAGGTAACTTTCCCTGTTTTGATTTTCTACATCCTATATGTGATCCAGTTGGCAAACCAGTGGATGATATAGAGGTTTATTCCCATTTTATTTAGCTTTTCTAGTATACCTGAGGGGGTACTGCATGAAAAGCTTTGGCTACGATGAGGGATGCAGTGTGTACTGTTTTGCTTTCATCCATTGCTTTGGTGATCTTTTCATAAAAATCCACCAGATTAAGTAAGCATGACCTGCACTTGACAAATCCAGAAATAGACGGGTCCAATGTCTGGAGGTTCCCTATGCCCTTATTTATTAGTTCCATGGCTTTGCATATGAGGCTGGTCAGACTTATTTGTCTGTAATTACCTGAGCCTCTGAAAAGTCCTCCCTTATGCAGAGGAATGACTGTACCTGTTTTCTATTTGCTTGGTACAAAACCTGTATGGAGGCTGAGATTGAACAATGTTGTTAGGAGTGTGGTTAGATCATGCTTCATGCTATTTAAGATGCATTCAGGGAAATTGTCAAGACCCACAATGCAGTACTTTTAGCACTCTTAGGACTTCATTTTGAGTGACAGCTGTAAGCAAGCCAGTTTCAGGTATATCTTCAGGTACAGACGAAGGGGAGAGAGGGGTAAATATAGAGATAAATTTATCGTCCAGTAGGTTCACTATATCTTCAGCCTCAGTTTAAGTAACGTTGTTCACAATCAGCTCAGCACATTGCTGCATTGTACATTTGAGATTATAAGCATGATTAAAAAATGTATTGTGATTGTCTTTGTCTTGGGTAGCTATTTTAGTCTCGACCTTGGTTTTGGTGGATTTTAAGCTCATGAGTTGTTTGCTTGCATCAGTGACAAGGACTCTAACATTCTGGGAATTACTGTTCTTATTTTTGGTCATAATTCTTTCCTTTTCATTGTAAAGCTTCTTGATATTATAGTTCCACCATAGGTTCATAGGAGATTACTAGGATAATGGCTTGAGAGCTTTTACAAGCCTAGCCCATACAACCCGATTTAGCCAGTATATGTCCTCTAGGGGCAGGAAGAAGGCATGGGTTTGTGCCTATGCTTTGCTATTTTTATATTTTACAGAGTTCCCCTATCCATAAGGGACATAAGATGCCATCCCAGGTGTAAATGTATGGTTCCTTATCTATCAGTCCAGATTGGCCTTGAAGAGGGCCAGGGAATCCATGTGAATAAAATGCCTATTCCAGAAAAGTGGCTATCTCTGGGACATGTATCTGTCTTTCCAGCATGTTCTGTTTGACAAACTAAGTTCTGATCCTTGTAATGAGTGACCCTTGTGCTGTTTGTATTATGGATATGCAGCAGCTCCTTCAGGGCTGGATTTGTGAGCGCCTTATAGGTTACACATAAGTTGCCGCTTAACAGTCGACATGCAACAGAGTAAAGGGAAAGGGCTTTCAGTCTAGCTGTATAGGACATGTTGTTTGCACCCTGTATTTTCTTTGTGAAGAACGTTTGAGGACATTCCAGCTATTGAAGGTGTGTGGTCGTGTACATACCAAATGGTGCATTGTACTTAATTATTGTTCTAATGAGGGCTGTGTACAGTGGGACTACAATCTCCCTGGATCTTGAAGCCATACCTTTATTTACAAGTTGTGCAACATAGAATGACTTCCTTATCATTGTGGATACATGACAGTTGAAGTTCAGGCTAGTATCTACCTGAGTACCCAGATCCCTGACCTTTGAGTCTATTCTTAACAGTGTGTTATCAATGTTTTAGTTAGCAGGGGTATTTGTTTTCCCAAAGGGTACAATAATGCATTTCTTTGTGTTTAGTTTCAGGCCATGGTACTGACACTAATGATTGGTCTACTTTAGACATTCCTTAAGGATATCTGCCTCACTTTGGGATAAATGATAGCCCCCAGCTTGCAGTCATCTGCAGTCTTTGTCATCCAGTGGTCCTCTACATTTGCCTCAGCATCTGCACAATGAACAGGAATTGTCCCAGCACTGAGCCCTGTGGCACACCACTAGTAACTAGCCTCCTGCTGCAACATTAATCACCCACATTGACCACATGTTATCTCCTTGAACTGGGTCAGGTCCAATGTTTGGAGGGTTCCTATGTCGTTGTTTCTCAGGTCCATGATTATTCTTTCCATGGCCTTACAAACATTACCCAGGTCAGTTGATGGTCCACCATTATGCAGGGGTATGACCATAGCTGTTCTCCACTCTATGAGAACAAAGCCTGTCAGGATGATATGGTTAAATATTGATCCTACTAGGCCTGATAGGTCACTATTGAAATTATTTAAGAGACAACCTGATATATCATCAGGTCTCATTGATGCCATGTTTTTAGCTTTGGAGAGTGATGTGGCCACCTGTTCTGTAGTGATAACTGGAGGAGGAGTGGCAGAGATTATTACTTGGGGAGAAAAGCAGGTGATGAGGGAGTGAAGTTTGAGCTAAATTTATCAGCCAGGAGATTAGCTATGTCAGCTGGCTGGGTGTAGGGGATGGCAGTGATAGCTAATTCTTCATATTTGATGTTGTCTATAAGATTGTGGACATAGCTGAAAAATGCCTTATGGTTATCCTTAACTTTAGAGGCCATTTTTACTTCAAAGTCAGCTTTCAGAGACTTTACTAGTTCCCTGATCCACTTATTTAAACTAATGAGGGATTTATTACTTTGTTGTGCACATTCCCTTTTGCTTCTTGACAGGATTTTCTTTCTTTTGTAGTACAATCTATTAAGACCAGTGTTCATAGCTTAATAGGGAGTAGTTGGAACTAGAAAAGTTTTTAAAGTTCTTTGAGTTCAGTGTAGGGTCTAGTCTTACCTTAATTTCCAGGGAGACCACTTTGTGGTCTGATCTTGCCAGTGAAGACATCTTGGGGGGGGGGGGGTGCAGCACTCTCCCATATTTGTGAATATCACCTCTAGAATATTTATTCCCCTGGTGGGAGTGCAGACCAGCTGCTCCAAGGTATTTGTATTTACAAAGTGTAGGAATATTAGGGCCTCTGTGTTAGTGGTTGTGTATGCTTCCCAGTTAATGCAGTGGTAATTAAAATTGCCCATGAGTATGGCATTGGGCTGGATGGTGAGTGATTTAAGTGTCTCTAGGTATTATGTGTGGGTATCCTAGTTCATGGAGGATGATCTGTAGGTAGCAAGAATTTGGTAATTAGTTTTTCCCATAGATAATTTGACATGGAGTAGCTCTAGCATGTCATATTGTTTGACCAATCTTGAGGCGAGATTATCCTTTATCTAGATAGAAATAGCTCCTCCTTTAATTCTCTCTCATTCAGTGGGTGAATGGAACATATGACAGGCATTATAGCCATGCACAGCTGGAGTGCTTTCTGTGGCTTTGAACCATGTTTCTGTAACTGCACAGATATCAGTATTCTACAAAGTGAGGAGATCTTCCCAGGGGAATGCAATTTACTTTTGAGACTCTGAGCACTGAGCAGCAACACCTGTAGCTTGTCCTGAGTATCATTTGTTATGTTGGAAAGTTTGTCTACTTGTCAACACCAAAAAAGCACAATAGGCGTGGATAATGTTTTAACCAATATCGGTAAGCCTGGAAGAGACAGGTGGAGACCATCACTGGCAAAGCAGCATGGTCTGTCGATCATGTCCTCCCAGGCTGATAAATATTGGAACCCAAAGGAATGACACCAGTAGCTAAGCAAACTGTTAAAGTTGATCATTTTCTGTCTGTACTGTGGCATCATCCTTGGAGATGGCAGAATGCTCTTCAGTGTTAGGCTCAAACCTGCCTGTGACACATATTCTGAGAGTTCAATCATGTCTCTCTTCATATAGTCCAGGGAGGTACTTCTTAGATCATTCACTCCCACATGGACTATGACAGAGTCATACTGGTACTTAGGTGTGAGTGACCTGAGTGCATGCATGATCTGCCAGATCCTGGACCCTGACAGATGACTAACTGTAACCCTCTCTTTATCCAGCCTTCTAAGGGGGACATCTGTGTGTCTCACAATGGAGTCACATATGACCAGATGGTTGAGTTGAGAACTACTTCACATTATGGGCTTGAAATGTGATGAGATATGGCTATATGTGTCATGCTGGTATGTGTTGTGCTGATATGTGTCTTGTTTGTAGGAATGCAGGGTTTCTGAGGACTTTGCCTGTGAGGCATTTGAGGCTTAGGAAGCTTACTTGTGAGCACCTCTGCATATGTAGGTTTATGTTGGTGGTCTTTACTGGGTTTAAGTGAGTGGTGTGCATGAGTCACCAATGACCTGTTTGTTGCATTTAGTGTCTGTATGTGAGAATCTGGCCTCCAGTGATAGTGTACAAGTGCATCTCTCACATACTGTATTGCCTGTTTAAGAATTAAGTGGTTGTCAGTGTACATGAAGCAATTAGTATATTGCTTCAGGATGTCCACTAAGCTGGAGACAGAGATGGTAGGAAGAGCCGTGGTTGGATGTCTTAATATTCTTACAAGGGATATGATTGGTGGGTGTATATAAACAGAACAGGGTGTGTGGGGGTGTCTGCTTGCTGCAAATTCAGCTGACCTAGTCTGCGATGCTGCCCAGCAGCTGAACTAGATTGCTCACTGTGCAGTAACAGTCTTGGGTGCTAAGATGAGGTAATGCTAACTAAAACAATTCCTAGCTGAAAGCATAAGTGCTGCTCACCATGCAAACGTTTTGCTTAGTGCCATGGAACTGGAGTACAGTTCTGATATAGATTTATAGGGAAATTTTGATTTTTGTTATTTGTGTATATACAAGGCACCTCCAACCACCATTGCTCAGTGAGCAGCCCCAATCAAATGTGATGCTTAAATAGGCTTAGAAAAAGCAAGTTTAACACAACCTAAGACCACAAGCCAATCAGATAACCAGACAATACGCTCTGTACCGGTAATTCCCATATCAGATGAGTGAAATCAGCCCTCTCCTGCCACCACAGTGAAGACTTACACTCTCTTAATGTAAAATGACTGGTTAGGAGCCCAAAGTGTTGGAAACAACAAACAGATGGTTGGAACTAGCTTTACAATTCAACTAGATACATTGTAACTACTTAGAGCAGCAGCCCTACAGCAGATTGAAAAACAGTTGAAACCTTCAAAAAAGTGCAGAAAAACAATTAAATAATGCAATAGGCTTTCACAGTGGATGAGAATAAACAGTGCAAGTGCAAAAATATACTTTTTTCTTAGCCTTGGATGAAGCTTGAAAAAACACTCAAACTCCAGTATCATCCCCAAAGGATGACCAGCTCTAGATAAACGAGGGTTTGTTTCTGGGGTTTGCCCTGCTCTTGTTCCTATGCAGCTGTTTGCAAGCTGGTATAGTGTGGTGGCATATATTTCTGTGTATTCAGTGCAGTTAACTGGGTTTGGTGTGGATTTAAAGCATGTCAACGTTTAACATAGTAGTAGGTAGTTTGTCTTAACTCATTACATCTGAGTGATGCTGCTTGGTGTTTCTGCAGTTACATTCTACTGACACTTCTAGACATCAAGTATTGCTGGCTCATATTTGCATTAACAATTGCAAAACCACACAACATACAAATTCTTAAAATATTTAATCTTCAAGGTTACACAATGGCAAACATACCTGTGGTGATATTTAACCACTGTCTAGTGGAGATAAAGAGATATTAATTTTTGTTCATATAATATTTATTTACATTGTTATAAATGTCATGCCTTTCTAAATATCTCAGCAACCAAGTAGTACAAACAGAAATGCTTGGCCTCGTATGAAAGCTCTCAGCTGGCTGAACAAAATGCTGCTGATACTATGTGTGTAACTTGAGTGGTTGCTGAGATATTGTAAGTTGACAGATTTTAACGCTACATGATGCAAGGCTCTTCGTATAATTAGCTTATTTTTTGTGTCTGAGTATTTAAAATAAGGTTCGAGGTTTTTAATTGTTATTGTTTATATTTTATATCATATAAAATAAAAAATTTAATGTGAAATGTATACTTTAATTGAAGGAGACGGTGTTGACATCATGTGGTCAGAATGTAGTTTTTAAATAAGCCACGTCAGTGCTGATGTATTTCAAATTTCTGATGAAGTTGGTGAGGAGTCGTTGATGAAAAGCTGTATCTCTTGTGGCTTAAACGAAATAAAGTGTTGTCAGCACTTTTAACCAAGTTTGGATTTATTCATCAGTTTGTATTCTGGGTGCACCGGTCTTTTGGCTTTACTTTTTGAAGTTTGTTCGAGTTTTTGTGCTTTGAGTTTGAGTTGGTTTATGTTATAAGCCATGTCGACTGTTACACTGGAATTACCGCAAACCACAGAAGCGGGAGATTTGACTTTATTAATTACCCTCCTAACTCAAAAGTGGATGTTCTTTCTCAATGGATGGATGGTATGATGGAATCATCGCAGCCGGCTGATGACCCTTGTTTGAATGCCACACAGTCTCCTGATACGGAAGCATTCGGATCTATACAAGTATTGATCAACATATATGTAAAATTACTGCCAACAAAGTTAAAAAACTCCAAAGGGACATAAAAGCTTATAAAGAAGGCTTGGCCTATCCCAAGCCCCCCAAATCTCAAGGTAACTTTTTGGGGACATCGACCCGTTTTTCTGAAGAATTGAGGGTGACCGAAGATGCTAGATCTTATCGGTCTAACCATGACCAGGATGGTACATCACATGAAGCCTATGACCAACAGAACCAGCTTCGAAGGAGCGACCATTTAGCCTCACATACTAAACCATCTAATCATTCGTATACATCTGAGGGTTCAAATTTTTGGACCACAGCTTCACCATCCCAACCGTCCCCAGGTCGGAAGCAGAGGAACAAACCCAAGACCAAGAGGAATTAGTCAGGACTATGTCTGATGTTATAACTTTGGGTGAAATTCCTTACAGGATAGAGACAAATACTGGTAGGGACTTTAAGATATATAATTATTCTGGATTTGTTTTCTCACAATCTCTGGTTGACTTCCTGGCCAAGGGTTTATCTTTTGTACCATCCCGCCGGGCACACTTGGCCAATACTTTAATTGATTTAAAGCTTTTTGTGAGAAAGTTAAATTTGCAGCTTTTATTAGGAGACCAGCTGACCATAAGGAAGACTTTCCACATACCTAGTATATACAACCCCCCCTTTGCATCCATCACTAAATCTCTTTGAACAGTTATGTGATTTGGATATTCGTTTTTTACTGGAGTCCAAACAAGTTGTAAATTACAACATCACCAAAGAAGAGAAATCATTGTTAGAATTGTTATGCAATTCTGCAGTTAGAGCGATGCAACCAGATAAAGGGGGAGGTCTAGTGGTGATGGAGATGGATGAGTATATTAATAGAATGGAATCCATTCTAGTATCTGAGACTTACAGTGAGGTATCAAGAAACGAATTGAACATCAGTATATCCCGAGTATGCTCATACTATGAAGACATGTTTATTAGTGGGGTTATAGACTTGGATGTTTTCAATTATATCTCTATATCCAACCCAAAGATACCAGTTCTTTTTGGAAACCCAAAGATCCATAAGAACATTATGGATCCCCCTATCTGCCAATTAGTCAGTGCAAAGTGGAGCATAACTTATGCAGCTGCAAAGGTGGTGGATACAATTTTGAAAAAGTATGTATCCAGTGAGGCACATATTTCAAAAGATTCATGGTCATTTTTGGCAAAAGTTAGTCAAGTTCCATTCAATATTGAAAGTCACTTCTTAACTATTGACGTGATTGACTTGTATCCTTCTATTCCCCATAGTGTGGCGTTGGAATGGATTCAAATGATCATGTCTCTTAAATAGGCACCAGCAGACGAAATCTTAATGGTCTGAAAACTATTAGATATTGTCTTAACATGTAACTTTTTCTCCTTTAATAATCGATGGTTTCATCAATTGATAGGAGTGCCCATGGGATCCCCATGCGGGGCTAGTGTGGCAAATTTAGTCATGGCTTTTTGGGAGAGAGAGTTTGTTTTTTGTAACCCTATAATAAAAGAAAAAGTCCAATTGTACACCCGATTTTTGGATGATATTTTTATCATCCTCATGGGGCAGAAAGAAGTGACAAGATTCCCTGGTAGAAAGTATCAATGGTTCCACGGATTTCCTCAAATTTACTTCATGGTTTTTGTAGGAGAGAATTGCTTATTTGAATGTGGACTTATTTAAGGATATTTCCCAGGGTTGTTTTGTAGCTAAAATCCATCGAAAAACCACTTTTTCCAATACTTATTTGCATTTTGACAGCAACCACCCCCTTCACCAGAAGAGATCGATAGTAAAGGGCCATCTGGTTAGAGCGGCTAGGATGGTGTCAAGACTTAGTGATTTCTTGAAGGAATGTGCCTTTATTCGACAGCTTTTCTTGAATAGGGGTTATCCTAGTAATTTGATTTCAGAGTTGTTCAAGGAGATATGCTCCAAGAGGGAAAGTGGTTTCTATTTACCTATTTTGGGCAATCCCCTTGTGGAACCATGTCCATCATCAAATGACAGCCATGCTAGTACTACCTTCTCGTGTAGTTTTATCACCACGTATAACGTGGACGCAGGTGACATAGTATCCATCATTAAGAAGTACTGGGGTTTTCTAATGTTAGATAATCAAGCCCCCATCCAGTTAGGATCTACCCCGAAAGTAACCTTTAGGAGGGGGCTTAATTTAAAGAATATTTTAGAAATGAAATCCAGGCCTTGTCATGGTATTAGGCATGTTTAAATGCAGTATGTGTAAATATTGCAGGTTTGTCAAAGCAGGCACCCATTTTACGATTAGAGATACAAAATTTATCATTAAGGGGAGATTCAATTGTGCTAGCCCACAAGTGGTTTATCTGGCACAGTGTTCTTCATGTCCTGTGTTTTATATAGGTAAAACTGATCGGAGATTTCAGGAGCACCTATATGAACACATTTATGCCATTAAGAAGGAGAAAATGGAAAATGCACTAGCCAAGCATATTAAGGAGTGGCCAGACCATGAATTTAGTTTTACAGTGATAGATCAGGTTGTATCAAACAATAGGGGGGTCCTGAATCATTAACTTTGGAATTTAAAGAATTGTTGTGGCAGTTAAAATTGGAAGCTTATCATTATCCAGGTTTGAATAGTATGTTATCCATTACCAGCGTTCTGAAATTGAGAAGTATGGTTAGGTAAATGATTTATGATCTTCCAGTATGTTAGCGATGCTTTTTACATAGTTGGGTAGGTAGTGGTTTATTTATTGAATTTTATGTGATGAGCATTGTTTACATAATCATGCTGTTAATATATATATTTATGTATTTTTTATTTGATTTAATGTAGTTTATTATTTTAGTACGCCTTGTAAATATATAAGTGGCTCAGCCCGTAGGAAATCAAGATGTATGCATGTATCCAAGTTTTTCAAGTTGACAGATTTTAACGCTATATGATGCGAGACTCTTCGTATAATTAGCTTATTTTTTGTGTCTGAGTATTTAAAATAAGGTTCAAGGTTTTTAATTGTTATTGCTTATATTTTATATCATATAAAATAAAAAATTTAATGTGAAATGTATACTTTAATTGAAGGAGATGGTGTTGACATCATGTGGTCAGAATGTAGTTTTTAAATAAGCCACGTCAGTGGTGATGTATTTCAAATTTCTGATGAAGTTGGTGAGGAGTCGTTGATGAAAAGCTGTATCTCTTGTGGCTTAAACGAAATAAAGTGTTGTCAGCGCTTTTAACCAAGTTTGGATTTATTCATCAGTTTGTATTCTGGGTGCACCGGTCTTTTGGCTTTACTTTTTGAAGTTTGTTCGAGTTTTTGTGCTTTGAGTTTGAGATATTGGAAGTTGTTTACAAAATATTACACACTCAATAGTTACTGTGTTTACTGTGACTTAAAAAATCCAGTTAATACCTAGAACCTAAAAATATAACCACTGTGAAAATAGTTTGTGCTGAAGAGTTTTCCATTTCTACTTCTTTAGCAACCCCTATGGTTCCAGAGATATGAATATGTGTTTGAAAGGAAAAGACATCATTTGATTCTGTCTAAAAGTGTAGGCTCTGCCCATTTGAAGTTACAGTGCAAACTACCAGAGCTCCATTGGTGAGAATTAATTAAAGCCATTTCTAAAGGTACCTTGGATGGAAGGGAACTCTGGTTTCAATTTTATTTTGAAGACGACTGCTTTGTGTTCATACCTATCAAGTGATGAAGATACACAAGGGATGGTGCAAGATGCCATATTAGTAAGGGCAATATCCAAGATCTTACTCCCCCTAGTGGATACTCTGACTAATTGTTCCAGGGCATTTGTACTGACAAAGTCCAGGAATCTCTGTGATTGTGCCCTAGTGGTGGTGTAGGTTTTCCAGTTTATAGTTGGATAGTTTAAATCATCTAAGAAAATGGTATTAGGTTCAATACTGAGTGATTCTAGTTCCTCTAGACAGGTGTTGTGTCTTTTTTGTCATAGAGGGAGTTCTATAGCTAATATATGGGACTGGCCCTTTCCAATGGTTATTTGGACATAACAAAACTCTAATGCATCATGCTGCTTTGCCAGTTTGGATGATAATTGTATTTCTTTCAGGGCTGTGTTTGCTGTTCCCATTTACGATGAGCTATTAACCAGGATTTCAATCATGTATTCTACAACTTGCCCTTCTTTTATTTATTTACTTATTTTATTTTACATTTGTTTACAGGGAAAGTACGACTGGACACATGTTCTTTTTCAGTGGAGGCCCAGGGAGAAAAGCTCCACCAGTAAAAGATACACACAATTTAGAAATTAACATCATCATCTTCTTTCGGCTGTTTCCATTAGGGTTCGCCATAGCAGATCATCTTTTTCCATTTCTTCCTGTCCTCTGCATCATACTCTTTCACACCAACCTCCTGCATGTCCTCTCTCACCACATCCATAAACCTTATCTTAGACCTTCCTCTTTTCCTCTTACCTGGCAGCTCCATCCTTAGCATCCTTTTCCCAATATACCCAACATCCCTCCTCAGCATATGTCCAAACCAACACAATGTCACCTCTGTTGCTTTGTCTCCAAACTGTCCAACCTGAGCTGACCCTCTAATATACTGATTCCTAATCCTGTCCATCCTAGTCACACCCAGTGCAAATCTTAACATCTTTAACTCTGCCATATCCAGCTCTGACTCCTACCTTTTTGTCAATGCCACCGTCTCCAACCCATATAACATAGCTGATCTCACTACCCTCTTGTAGATCTTCCCTTTCACTCTTACTGGTACCCATTTGCCACAAATCATTCCTGACACTCTTCTCCACCCATTCCACCCTGCCTGTACTGTCTTCTTCACCTCTCTTCCACACTCACCATTACTCTGAACTGTTGATCCTAAGTACTTAAAATCATCCACCTTTACCAACTCTACTCCCTGCATCCTCACCATTCCTCTACCCTCCCTCTCATTTACACACATATATTCTGCTTTAGCCCTGCTGACCTTCATTCCTCTCCTCTCTAAAGCATATCTACACCTCTCCAGGGTATCCTCAACCTGGTCCCCACTTTCACTACATATCACAATGTCATCTGCAAACATCATAGTCCACGGGACCTCCTGTCTGATCTCATCTGTCAATCTGTCCATCACCACTGCAAATAAGAAAGGGCTCAGAGCTGATCCTTGATGTAATCCCACCACCACCTTAAACATATCTGTCACTCCCACCACAGTCCTCACCAATGTCACACTACCCTCGTACATATCCTGTACCACTCTTACATACTTCTCTGCCACTCCCGACTTCTTCATACAATACCACAACTCCTCTCTAGGCACCCTGTCATATGCTTTCTCTAAGTCCACAAAGACACAATGCAACTCCTTCTGACCTTCTCTGTATTTCTCCAACAACAATTTAGAAATTAACAATTATAACAAAATAAACAGAATTAACCAAAAATAAAACAAAAAATAGCAATCTTAACAAATGAAAAAATGAAGGATTTTCTAGAGCAAAACAAATTCAACAATAGAACATAGTTGTGTAATGCAGTATTTGAGAAGTTACAATAACATAAATTGTAATACTTGAGTATATACAATTAGGTAAGAAAGAAGGCAAGATAGAGTGGACATGAGATAAATGTATGAAGTATGGAAGCACTAAATGAGCAAGGTGTGTATAGGTATACAGAACAGAGTTAACCAGCAGGGTAGCAAGAGCAAAGCCAGGTGTTTTCTAAGTGAGTAGATAGGAGTTTTTTGAATTGTACTGTGGAGCAGCTGGAAGAAACAGAGGTAGGTAGTTTATTGCAAATTTTAGGAATGATGTTTAAGAATAGAAATTCCCCAGTTGAGTTGTTAACCTTGGTTCATTGGTTCATAGGTTCATAGGTGTGTACTAGGCTAATGGTCCTGGAGCCTATATAAGCCTAGCCCAAGAAGATTCCCTGGCATCATTCCACCCAAAGTTAGTTCCCAGTGCCCCTGTCAAGCAAGACCACTGAAGTGATCCCTGGGGTGAACATTCTATTGCCCATCCACTCGTCAAGATTTCTCTTAAAGAGGGCCAGTGAAGTGCTCTGTTTGATGTGAATGGGAAGTTTGTTCCAGAGTATGGGAAGTTTCTGGGTTAGGAACCTGTCCCTCCAGCATGTTTCATGATGGTTTCTAAAAGGAGTTAATGACTGGAACAGAGGGCTCTAGAAGTGGTGTATGGTTGTATAAGATTTTTGAGAGCGGGGATTTTATCAGGTTCATGCAGAATTTTATGGGCAAAGGTTAGCTGTTTATATTGGAGCAGTTGAGGGAGTTCTAGCGAATTTAGTTGTTTAAGAGCAGTGCACTGGTGTGACCTGTGTGTGGTGGCAGTAGCGAACCTGGCATTTTTTTGTAATAGGTTTCTTGTTTTGTAAGATCAGTTTTATGGAGGTTGGTTAGTATTGGGAAGGCATATAGGAGAGCTGACAGGAGGTGTGCACAGGCAATGATAGCTTTTGTGGATCTAGTTAAACATTGTCTGTTTCTGTAAAGAGGACCTCATTTTTTGTGAACTTTTTAAATAATTTGGGCTATATGGATGTCGAATTTCAGATTGTTGTCAATTTTGACCCCTAGCAGTTTAGCATGTCCTATTGGGGTGATAATAGTTTTATTTTTGGAATCTAGGATGAAAGTTAGGTGAGTAGTAGTTTTTGAGGGGTAAAAGAGAAGGAGCTTGGCTTTACTGGGATTTAGAATGAGTTGAGAATTAGTGATCCATGTTTCAACTAATAGAAATTTTTATTTATTTATTTTATTTTACATTTGTTTACCGGGCTAGTCCAACTGGAGATAAATCCGTTTTCAGCAGAGGCCCGGGGAGAAAAGCTCCGCAATGGTTAATACAGAAATTAATTTACATAATGAAAATACAATTTTGTAAAAGGTACATAAGCAGGGAGAACAAAAAAATAATACAAACAAAACAATTTAACAATAGTGAAAAATGGAGGAAATAGAAAAATAGAATTAATAGAGGTCAACATACAGGAGGAGATAGAAAATGTAGGATCTGGAGATGAGAGAAAAGAGAGAACAATTAGTGAGCAACATGAAGAAAGGCAGGGGATAAAGGATTTAGTCTGGTTTAGTACAAGGACATAGCCAATGAGTGTTAAAGTATTGTTTAAGGTTAGTTTTGAATTGGTGGGGAGAGGTAGCTAGTCTTAGGTTGTTTGGAAGGGCGTTCCATAGTTTTCCGATGGAATTGGCAAAAAGAGCATCACCACCTGAATTATTGGATTTCGTTGTATGAACCAGGACACTATTAGAGGATCTAAGACTATTTAGATTGGAGTAGGGGGTTAAAAGTTTGTGTAGTGAGGGTTTTTTTTCTGGCTCTTTGATAATTTTATATGCTTTACTAAGTTGGTTAAACTTGAGAAGGTTGGGGAGTTCTAGCCAGCCTAGTTTTCTTAGGTTAACGCAATGATAAGTACGATAAGGTTCGCCATTTACAAATTTGGCAATATGGTTATAAGCTACAGAGAGTTTATTGAGCTCAGTTTTTTTGAGGAAGGAAAGTACCGGAGAGGCGTAAAGTAGGGTGGAGAGAAGGTGAGTACGTGCTATAGTTAGTTTAGTATGGGGCGTAAGAAAGTTCTTAATTCTATACATGGAACCAAGTTTCTTGTTAACAGTTTTTATAGTTTGGCTAATGTGAATATCAAATTTGAGCTTGTGGTCAATTGTGACACCTAGTAGTTTGGTGTTAGTGACAGGCTCAATGATGGTCCCATTTGTGGACTGAACGTGGAAGGCCGTATTATTAAAGAGTGGAGGGTGTTAATCTTGGGTTATGGTGTGCAGGTCTTGTAAGGAGGAGGCTGAGGATATGAGAGTAGAGTCATCTGCATATTGTATCACAGAGGCCTGATGAGTGGAGGTGTGGAGTTGGTTGGTAAAGAGGGAGAAGATTAGAGGTCCCAGGAGTGAGCCATGTGGGACCCCTAAGGAAACTGGCAGGAGGGAGGACAGGTGGTGTTGCCACAGTATGGCCTGCTGACACCCTGATAGGTAGTTTTGCAACCAGGTGATACAGGAGCTACAGAGGTTTAAGGAGGAGAGGACTTTGATCAATATGTTGAGATTTACCATATGAAAGGCTTTGGACAAGTCTAAAAATATGGCAGACATGACTTGTCCTAGATTTCTATGGTGGTTAACTGTATTAGTAAAGGACATAAGGGCTGTAGTGATACTGTGATGGGGTGAAAACCATGTTGCGTATTTATTAGTAGTTTGTGAGTGTGAAGGTAGTCCATGAGTTGAGTATGAATGACTCTCTCTAGGGTTTTGGATAAGGGTGATAGGATGGCAACTGGACATAGTTACTAGGTTTGGTGGAATTGCCTCCTTTGTATAGAGGTATTATGTGGGATATCTTCCAGATAGCATGTACTATGCATTCAGACATGTTAATATGTATTGCTACTAAGTATGCTATTCCTTCTGCTATTTGCAGAAATTCGTCTGGGAGATTGTTTGCAGCTAGGGTAGTTGGTTTTACTTTATGCAGTAGTTTTTTATGGTATTTACTGACACTGGTTGCAATGTAAAGAGGCTGGGACTATTTTGGGAGGTGTTACTGAGTCGCGGAGCTACTGGGGCAAGGTTGTTGGAGATGCTTTTAGAATTGGCCAGAATTAGGATTGGTTCTGTGAAGTATGTATTAAATTGGGTTGCTATATTTTCACAGTTGTTGTTAGAGGTTGGAGTGGGGGTAGATGCTTTGCCTAGTGATAGTATGTTATCAACTGTAGCCCAAACTTTTGAGGGTTATTATGGTGCTTTTTCTGAATATTATGGTAGTAGTTGATTTTTGTCCTATTTTACAAGTTTCTTAGCTTTGTTTTGAAGTTCTAGGAATGATTGTTTTGTAGTTTGGGTTTTGTATCTGTGGTATTGTTCCCAGGCCTTGTCTCTAGTTTTGAGTAGGGACTGGCTGTCCTTACTCAGCCAGGATACATAGTTAGCTTTAACTCTAATCGTCCTGGGGGGGGAGCATGGCAGTTTAAAATATCTAGAAACGTTGTATTAAAGGAGTTAAGTGTATCATCTAGAGACAGTTGTTTCAGAGAATTCCAGTTACAACCTTTTAGGGCTGAGATGAATTTGTGTGGGTTGAAGCCTTTTTTGGTTCTTATTGTGTGGTACAAGATGTGGTTAATTTGGAAGGTACCATAACATAAAAGGAAGGTTGGTAAGTGGTCACTCAGACCATCAGGAAGACAGCCTGCCTGTGATGATAGGGAGGGGTTGTTAACCAAAATCCAGTCGAGGTTAGACTGATGTTTGGTAGACTTGATAGTTCTTGTGGGGGATGTGATCAGTTGGGTAAATCCATGCAAGTTAATATGCGATGTTAGATTAGGAGAGGAGCAGTCTAGCCAGTCAATTTTGAAATAACCCAACAGGACTGTTTCCTGTGGGAGTGAATTAGAGGCCCAATGTAGTATGTTCTCTACTGTGTGGATATTGTTACCTGGTGGGATATAACTGCCAATTATGTTAATGTGCTCTTTTGGGTTGAGTTTTAATTTAGTAAAGATTAGTTCAGCATTTCCAAAGTCAGGGATGTCAATTTCAAGATGGTCTAGTGTTAGGTGATCTTTAAACAGAATAGCTACTCCCTTGCCCTTTTTGTTTGACCTGTCTTAGTGCAGAATATTGTATCCTGGAGCTACAATTTCATTGTTATTGTTGTTGGGTTTTAGCCAAGTTTCAGCTATTATAACAGTGTCAGGAGTGTGGAGGGAAAGTAAGGCATGCAGGTCATGAACCTTATTTGTCATGCTTCTTACACTCATATTAAGGAGTAGAAGGGAAGATTTGCTTTTTCTGTGTAGTAGTTCATGGTTAACAGTGATAGGGTTGCTAACTGTATCAGGTAGGAGGGTAGGACTAGGATTAGGATGTATGTCTCCAGAGTGGTTTAATTGCTTTATAAGGTATAAGAGGAGTTTTGTGAACTTATATTGTAGCTTGGTGTGTTTTTGATAGGTATGCAATGTGCTTGCTGGAGCTTGGGTGTTATATGTATGGTAGTCTAAATGGCCGGAGTGGATGAGGATTGGAGCTATGGAGTAGTTTAAAAGTTTATCTAGGCAAGATAAGAAGGAGGTTTGCCAAGGAGGATTATTGACTGAGGCTGGTAGGTAATTAAGTGAGGTTAGTAAGGACAGGAGAGAGAAAGTAGTGAAGTAGAAGTGATGAGTATGAAAGCTAAATTTAGGTGGTTACTATTAAGGTGTTTCATTTTAGTGGTACACGTTGATTCTTGTATAAGTTTTAGAGTAATAGGGTAGAAATGTGAATAGAGATTGACTGTAGTGAGCGAGTTTGGATAGAGAGTAATGAGATCCTGCCTGGTAAGGAAATGGGAGGGTTATAGTTGGAATGTTAACTCGTCAGATACTATTGGAGATCCTGCCTGGTAAGGAAATGGGAAGGTTATAGTTGAAATACTAACTCGTCAGATACTATTGGCTAAGTATTTGAAGGTTATTAATTGGATGGGTCAGATATTGTACCCTGTTACCTGACTACTGGGTTGTGATTGGCAGATGTGTATGGCTGGATTACTTGCTTGCACTCTATTTGTTTCAATATGGGCTGGTATTTGCTGCTGGAATGTGGTGGGGTTAGAGAAGTATAAATGTAATTAATGTGGGGGTGAGTGGGAATGGGGTAGGGTAGGGGAAAAGAGTGGGCTGAAACCCAGTCCCATCTATGGTTAATCCTAGTGAGAAAAACATATCAGTTACGGTCTTCTATGGAGGTAAGTATGGCACCATTGTTAACAGCTAGATTATAGTCTTTTGGGGTACAAATATCTGTTTAAGAAAATGTAGATTGGCACTACCTTGTTCCCCAGTAGTAAGAACTAATCAAGAGAGTAAAAGTAAGATAAAGGGGGTAGTGCTGAATCTTGGAGAATCTGCTCATGTGAATGCCACTTATTTGTATTAATATCAGATTTTAGTGGAGTTTAGCAAAAAGCATTGCAGCACATAATAAGGAAACATACTCAGTTAAATAGACTCTTTTTGTTTCACAGGGTCTGGCAAGCAGACGCATCCATTTTTAGTAGAAGGGAAACTACCCAAGAGATGGTTGGCTTTAACTGGAAAAAAAGAAAAAGAAATAACAGGAGCTGAGTGAGGGAAGAGATACAGTAAAACCAATGAGAATAAGGGAAGACGTCAGGAAGGCTAAGGTAGAGGCAGGATTCCCTTGGAAGGTACACAAAGCATTAGGTTACACAGTATTCAGCTTGTACAACTAGGTAATAAAACGGAAAATATTGTTGCAGAGTATCCAATTGAGCTAATATAGAGGCTTAGTGGCATAAACAATATAAAATAGCTGCACCACACAACACTCTAGCTGTGCATTCATGATTAACTACACTCTTATCTATTTCGCTGATTACACATAAATCTATATGCCTAATTACATTAAGATAAATGTGGCAGGATACATTAGTATCTATTTGATTAGCTACACTAATGTCTATTTTAAGTGCGACTAGCAATGAAACCAGTTCAAGTTCTTGACTGGTTATGACCCATATAGATGTGATTGATCCAGTCATATTCTAGATATTTGATTCTGGGATTTGGCTTGGGATTTTTCAAATTGCCTTGAAGGCAGGTTTTGTAATCCTAACCCTTAAGTAATAATTTTTAACCCAGATAACTTACCCAAACTCTAACCTTCCATTTGTGGGTAAGGTTATTCGAAAGATTGCATATATGCAACTTGAAGCATATCTCATGGCTAACAGACTCCTTAATCAATTTCTGTCTGGAATTTTCTGTCACAATAGTACTAACATTTCTGTCATAAGAGTAGTAAATGACCTCCTGTTGCTTAGAGATCAGTGCTTTTATGCTGTCCTTGTCCTGCTACATCTCTCACCAGCCTTTGACACTACTGACAATGGTATTCTGTTTGATTGGTTAAGTCCATATCGTGGTTTGTCCTCTGTTGTCTGTGACTGGTTTATTTCTTACATGTCAGGCTGAACCCAGATGGTGTTCTTCATCTTAAACTCATCTGTTCCATACATTCTTAAATCTGGAATGCAAGGCTCTGCTTTGGGTCAAGTTCTCTTCATAGCATTGTGAGAGAGTTGATGAAAGAGATAAGTCATTCATATCATTGATATACAGATAAAATTGAACTCTGCTTATTTTTTTCACAAGATGATTTGGATAGACAGAATTCTCTTGCTGATGCCTTTGAGGCCATTCATCAATGTCTATTTCATAATCATTTGAAGTGTCACACATCCAGAACTAAGAGATGACAGTTCATGTTTATTTACCATGAAAAACTCACCGCTCCGAAGGTCGAGTCAAGCTGTACGAATCCTGCATGGCAACAGTCGAATGCTGAATACCAGCATTACTGACAGTCTGAACTTGTCCCCCTTTTGGACCTATGTTACTACTTGGTCCTGGGTCCAGAGCAGTAGAGAGTTTTGGCATTCGGTGTTATGTCTGTGCCTGTCAGTATTAGGTATGCCAGCTTTCGAGGAAAGTTTGCAGTGATATGTGCACTTGACCTTTGCAGCAGTGAGATTTTGATAGCAAACAATTCATGTTACTATGAGGACTTCCACTGCATCACCACTTTCATCTTAAATTACTTATGATGGCAAAAAAAAGAAGAATTTGTGAACAAGGTGCAGAATTTAGGTGAAGTCCAAAATCTGGGATCAGTTGACAGTTGTTGTGGAATCTTCCAGTTGCTACCTTTGGAATATTGCTAGGATTAAGCATTTTATCTCTCAAGAGGAACTCTCATCTGGTTAGTGTTGTGGTATAGAAGGATAAAGCCCTAATTATGGCCAAGCACCCTGGGTTTGATTAGCAGCTCAGACGTCTGAGACATTGGAAGGGAGGGATGGGTGCTTTTGTGGATGATGCTCCATGAGTGCATGCATGGTTTAAAGAGGGAAGTAACCCTTAGACACTATGGTGACAAGCTTGGGGTGGGGGGGGGTGCAACTGAGTATATCATATTATAAAAAATGCCCTGGTTGATGGCTGAGACCCCACAGGACACCCTTAAGATCCACAACAGCTCTACCATTTTCAGGTAAGTCCAGGCGTGATGGGAATGATCTGCAGACCTGACAATGGATATGAGACACTGGGTTAGGAGTGCTGTACAATGAAGCATGACTTGGGTCCTACCTACCTCAAAGAGCTTATTGTCCCCTGTTGCCCACCATGGTTGCTACATTCATTCTCACAAGCTGTTTAGCATCAGCTAGCTTTCATTCCTTTACTTATAAAACCTCACATGTGTGGCACTTGCTACTGTGGTGGCTGCTGAAATGCCCAAGCTAGAAAGCTTTCACAGATTTCTCAAGACCTACCGCCTACATTGGCTTTCATTAAGAATATGGCAGATTAGTTGTTTCTTTTTGTAATCATTGAGTTGTTTTATTTTATGTGGTTATCCATATCTACATTCGGAAATTTTATCTTAGTAACTATGTTTTTTCTGTTACTAAGAGCAGTAGCAGTGGTTTGATATATTTTAACCAGATGTTTACTTTTCTTATGTTTTAATTTTTTTTTTGTTAACTATTTTTGACTACTTTTACTTTGTAAATATTATTTCGAATTTAAAAGTACCTTAACAAATTTAAAGTTGAAAACATACTAGTTTTAAATAAATCTGAATGTTGAAGATGTATTTGTTTCTGTATACAGTTAGTCATTACCTCTGCTCTGGTACAAATTGCTCTTATTTTGTTTGTCATTTTTCTACCACATCTATTAACAGGGAGCAGGTCCTGGTGTTATTTGCTAAGGCCAAAAACACAGCCTCAATGGGCCCTAACAATGAGTATCTCTAGACTCAAACACAGTACTTGTATCAGAATTAAGGGTATTCATTTTTGCACTGGTCTTCTTGTGAGAAAGTTACTTTGATGTATTTTACCCTGGGTTGTCTGATTTAACTTGGCTGTCAGTAGTGGATACATAGGCATACATCTCATTATGATCATATTAACCATGTGCTGTGGGGTGTGTACTGGTGGCCTGTTATGGTTAGGCCAATCTTTAAAATACCGATACGTACTTTTTCACCACTAAGGTCATATCTACCTAAAAGGGCATTTCGCCCCCTCTGTATCAGTTGCCCAGTTTGAATCTGTTGGTTCCATGGACTTGCACTGAAACATCTGACTAGCATACTTTGATAATTTAACACCACTTCTCTGGGAATTGTTAATTTTCCCTTCCTTGGGCATGTGAACATAAATTGCCTTAGAGGGAGTCTCAGAAATATCATCTGTTTAGATGGTTGTAACAAAATATATTCAGTAGTTTTAGAATAATTTTAAAATCATATTTTAATTGTTTAATTGAACATTTTGTCTTCTTGTGTGTTTTAAACCTAGCAACAGTACTGTTGTGTAACATTTTAAATACTGTACATTGCTTGGGGTCAAGCAACTTTATACATAAAGCTCAAAGTTCACATGTAAAGATCCATACCTCATCACAAGCCATGCTATGCAGGAAGATAAGAAACAAGAAGAATAAATCCAGAGAATAATATTTGTGTAGGAAGAAGTGGTCATAAGATTCAGCATGATGTTACACACGCTGATAAACAAAGTGACTACTAAAAATGGGAGACAGTACTGTAGCTTGGACCTAGAAAAGTGTTGACCTAAGCATACCTGAGAAACAGACTAGATTCTGGAAAAATTCAGCCACTGGAAAATATCAGAATTTGGGATGCAGGGGAAGGAGCCTAGATGGCCAATAGAGAGCAGTGAATTTTGAGAGCTCCATAAACTAGTATAATACTATAGCAAAATGTTATTATTTCCATTTAAAACATCAGAAATCTATAGATAAACTACTAAACTACATAAATGTCAATGTTGGTGGAGATATACAAAAATTTTCCAGCCAAGATAAAACTACTTTTTGCCAATGAGGTGAGAACCTTTAATGACTTAGAAGAAATTACTATATTCATCCAAAACAACAACATAGTGTCTATCCCAGAAGAAATGGAATGAATGGCCCCTACTCTTAATAGAATAAAATAAACAAATCCTTGGACTGATGCTAGAAAGAAGAAACAAAAAAAGATTCCAAGACAGCTGTCCCAAAAAAATAACTCTTACAACTACATCTCTCAAAGTATCAACTGATATTGTACTTCACTTGCCATCTGTTTTTATTAAAAAAAAAGGTTGGTTTCTTAAACAACTGAGAAACAGTAATAATTTATTCAGAATGTTCAAAGAGTCCAATAATTCTTCACAAACAAAGGTAGGTCAAGATGGGCTACTATTTACATTATATATAAGCCAAACAAAGCAAAATATAACACAAATATAGAAGTTTCTATTCCCCTACTTGAACCCAGTGAATACTTATCTTGTTCATTTTTCATTGATTTTACTTATAATAATTTAAGTAATTAATTAACTAATTCAACAAGGTACCATTCATCAGTGTTCAGACTCAAATTTAATGAATTAACATCATATATAATAGCAGTAACAGTAGAGTGTTTTGAAAAAATATGCTGTCATGGAGACCAATACCTTCTTCAGTTAAAGTATGATTTAGAAATGTCATGTACATCCTGGTTAAATAATAGTAGCAAGCTCTTAGTACAAATGTCATCATTATTCTGTCTAAATATAGTGAATATCAATTATGGCAGGTATCACAGCTACGAGTGCTGTTTGATCAATCCTGATATGGTGTGCGTGGATGCAGCTGTGTCTGGCAGCTAGTACAAATGTCATTATTATTCTTTCTAAACATAGTTAATATCAGTTATGGCAGGTATCATAGCTTTGATTGCTGTTTGATCAATCCTGATATGGTGTGCATAGATGCAGCAGGGGCTGGCAGGTAGTACAAATGTCATTATTATTCTGGCTAAACATAATTCATATCAATTATGGCAGGTATCATAGCTTTGAGTGCTGTTTGATCAATCCTGATATGCTGTGCATGGATGCAGCTGTGTCTGGCAGCTAGTACACATGCCATTATTATTCTGTCTAGACACAGTTAATATCAATTACGACAGGTATCATAGCTTCAAGTGCTGTTTGATCAATCCTTTTATGGTGTGCATGGATGCAGCCATGTCTGTCAGCTAGTACAAATGTTATTATTATTCTGTCTAAACATAGTTAATATCAATTATGGCAGGTATCATAGCTTTGAGTGCTGTTTGATTAAGCCTGACATGGCGTGTGTAGATGCAGCTGTGTCTGTCAGCTGTTGTATGTTGCCGTTTTCATCTCTGGGAAACTATGTGTTGCGACTTGTGATTGAGGTTTACTGATGCTTGTGTATTAGGCAGAGACATTTGGTGTTTTAACCTGGATCCAGGGGAAGGAGGTGGATAAAACTGTGATTTGGGATATTTTGGCAGAAAGTAGTTTCTTTATACATCTGCTGAGTGAGAGTTGGGAAGGCTGGAAGAATGTGCTATCTCTTGTTGTGGGTGTTTTTTTTATCTGTTTGCTCTCTGTTCTTTTCCTGGCTGCTGCCTCACTGAAAGGTAGGGAATTTAGGCTTGCAGTTGCAGTGAAATGAAGTGAAGCTTTGTTTAAGGTGCATTGAGCCTCTGGTGTGCAGTACACAGACACACTAACAGAAACAGACGCTCTCAGGTTGCTATGGTAATGGAGACAGCGACGATAATGCTTAACAGCTCTGATGAGCCTCCAGGATGATTCTCAGCAATGAAGTTTTTGGTTTAAAAAATATATATAATAGAAAGGCTGTTTTAAACCACATGTACACATAGTGATGGTCTCCCAACACTTTGTTAGCTCATTAAGTTGATTCTTGATAATAAAAAAAAATAATAATAAGCGCAATTTTATATTTAAAATGTATTTTGGTCCAAACACATTAAGGACTTACATAAGAGTGGAAGTCTGAGTTATTGTTAAAAGCTAAGAGCACTTGGCCTTGTGCAGTACCCTTTGCAGTGGTCTGGGAGGTGAGCTTAATTGGACGTGCTGGGCATATGGGTTAGCTGATTCTAGGGGTGTTTGGGGTTGGTGGGAAGTGCTAGAGAGTCATCATATTTCCTTCATGGAAATATCTGTGGGAATAGAAGGTGTGTTGAGTGGTTTACTGGCAGAGTGACCACTGCATGGAACAGGCTGGTAAAATGGAACAGGACAAGTATTGGTTTGGATATTTTAAGAACAGCCTGGAAACACACCACATGAACTAGCAAATGGTATTCTGCCAACTGGATGGGCATTGTTGCCCATGCTTTAAGTACTGATATGTGTGTATGTAAGGATGGAAATATACTTATAACAAATAAGAAACTAGAAGGGTCTCATAATTTAAAGTCTATGGACTGTATAAACATGCTTGGAAGGAACTAATAATAAGAATAAGCATTACAGCTTGTGGTCTCCCAAATAACTAAACAACAGCCCCCCCAAAAAAGGAAAAAAACACACAATAGTTATGTAATGTATGATTTCAGTAAATCTAGACATAAAATATATAATCGTCATATAAGATGAAGCAGTCTGCTGAATTTAGATATTAAAGTTAGGATTTAATAACATGGGCTTGTGTATAATAACACCACTTTCTTAACTTGTCATAAATGACATACACTACATTGAACATCAAGGGGAAGCATGAATATTTTCTTATATAAGTAAATATGCATAACAAGTCATGTAATTGATTTAACTTGAATTGTAGGTTTTGTAACCCATCTTGACCATATATAATACTAAGGGGTTACCAAGGTAACTAATGTTTTATACATGACATCAAACTGACAAAGTTGTTCAAGAGAAACAATAGAATTCTGAACTTGAAATGTCACAGAATGTAACAATCACATTCTAAACAAATAGTATTAAGTTGACAATAATCACTCAGTTTAATCATGCTGATTATACAAAATAGAATGTTGTCATTTAAATCTAAAAACTATCAGTATATGCCATAAAATCGCAATTTATGAATATGGAAAGGGAACTTGTAATCATAATCACAATAAGTGAATTTGTTGTCTTTAACTTATAATTTCACTCATTTTATAATAAAAAATGACAGATATGAAAATCCTTATGTGTAGGACATGGAAGGAAAAGGGATGCACTGATAATTAAAATGCACTAACTTTCTTCAATGTTCACATAAAACAAATTCAATGCTTTAAGTAAGTTAGCAACAAACAAAGTGATTACTTAAATGCTGGCAAACAATGAAATATAACTTCTGATATATCCAGTAAAATACATTGTATTATAAATGTTAGGTATAAATATTATTACCATCTATTTATATTAAGTAATACGTTTTGAAAGACTTCATCAATAAGGGTGAATATGTTAAATAACTGTGTGCTATAATCTTTTACTGAGGTTTTATATATGCTACATCCTACTTTACTATGATTGAATTGCGTATCATCTGTCTTTCATGTAAATATTAATTGCTTATTTATTAAGTAGACATATTGTATTAGAATTCTGTCTAATCTACAATAGTACTATATTTGTTCAAAATAACATAAATATTGCTTATTCCTATTACAAATATTCTCCATATGATAATTCAATTTATGGAGCTCAGATGTTCTGGATTGTTAAGGTATGAGTGATAATCTGATGGATTTAGGTTTATCCAGCAGATTAGGAATGATTTTAATTCCATGGCTAGTGTGAATCTTAATTTTGTTAACATTTATTATTTAAATTTGTTATTTCACAAAAACATTTTTAGTATGCCTGACCAAAACATTACTTTATTGGTAAACACTCAAAGTATAAAACTGATAATTTCCTTTAAAAGCTCACAATAAAACAAAGAAATGCATAGTCTAAATAACCTAAGATGGATTTAACTTTATTATCTTTAAATACCTAATGGCTTAAACAATCCTAGCAAGGGATCAAATCTACTGAAATATTTAAAACTGAACGAAGCACAAATTGTCTTCCTTCAAGAAACTCATTTCAAAACAAATGACACTTACAAATGGAATCCTAAGGAATATATGATATTATTGCAATCCACTTATAAGACAAAGACAAAAGGAGTAACAATTTTATGGAAAACAAATGTGATTAACCCAGAAATCATTTATAAGTATAAAGATAAAGAATGCCTTATGGCATTAGTAATAGTTAAATGTCATAACAGAATATGGACCCTAGCCAATCTATACTGGTTCCCAGGCATTGGAACAGGAACAGTTAAAAAACACTTGGATTTCATTTCCAATAATTATAAAGGCAACTTAATATTAGAAGGAGATTTTAACTGTATATTTGATATTTCTAAAACTACAAATAAAAGACAGCTGCATACATCTGCTGTATTAAAAGCTTTCAATAAGTGGGTAGAATAATTTAATCTTGTAGATACTTTTAGATTTAAAGAAGATTAATCTTTGTTGTTTTCCCATAATGATCACAGATTTGGTACCCAAACTAGAATAGATAAAATATTTGCTGCCCATGACTTACACTCTAAAATCATTAATTTCTCAATCACTCCCTGCACCTTTTCAGGCCATAATTCATTGATACTGAAACTTCAAAATGTGTACAAACCATTAATCTTTAACTCCAGAATTCCAGCATCTATAACTAAAATTAAAGAGTTCAAACCCTGGTTATTATCTGAATTACAGTTCTATTAGATATTAATTACACCACAGAGATAAATAAAATAATGATGTGGGACTCATTAAAAGCTTACATATATGGTAAAACCCTAACTTGGTATAAAAAAAATCAGAGAATGGGATTCTGAATTATTAGATCTACAATCCAAACTTTTGTCAGAAAAAAATCAAAATCATTTGGAGATGAAAAAGAATGTAGAAGTATTAAACAATAAATACAATGAAATTCTAACACATAAAACTAGTTTAGCTTTAGAAAAGCTAAAAACTAATACCTTGGCCACTTCTCCCAAACATGTACATAATTTATCAACAAGAATCAAAATACAATCAAAAGCTAATAACATTCAAAGTATCTTCCATGAAAAGAAAGGGAAAATGTCTCTGATATAGGTGACAATCTTGATGCTTATAGAAATCACTACATGGAACATTTCCAAAAAGAAATATATACATATCGATCAATTAAATCTAGATGAAAAATGTTCTAATATAATAAAAAACAAAAAATTAAAACTAGATCTGCAAGCACCCATATGCTACAATGAAATTACAGATACAATAAAAGAGGGTAAAAATAATAAAGCTCCAGGTATATATGGCATAATTATGGAAATATATAAACTTTTTCCTTCAAAGATACTATCCCTCTTCCATAAAACTCTATTACAAATTCAGTCACAAGCTTTAATACCACCCTCTTGGAGATATTTCTTAATCACACCAATCCTAAAGGAAAACAAATCCTCAAACCTCTGTACCTCATATAGACCTATATCTTTATTAAATAATGACTGTAATACATATTAACTAACAGAATGGAAATACCACTATTCAAAACAATAAATAATGATCAAACTGGATTTATATATCATAGACACACACATGACAATATTAAAAGGATAATTTCTCTTATAAATTATGTTAATAAGGAAAATAAAGAAACACTCATAATTGGCTTAGATATAGAGAAATACTTTGATTCCCTAAATTGGGACTCTTTATTCAACATCCTAATGCTATTTCAATTTCCTGCAACCTTTGTTCATCTCCTAAATAATATAGGTACAAATAATTTAGCATATGTCAAGTTAGGTCATTTTACCTCTGAATCTATACATATAACAAAAGGCACTAAACAAAGATGTCCCATGTCACCGAGTCTATTTGCTCTGGCTATTGAAATATTGGCAGATTCAATTTGTAACAATATAAAAATCAAAGGAATAGATTTTTATGAACAATACAATTCTAAAGTAATGCTATTTGCTGATGACATATTACTAACATTATCTAATATAAAAGAGACATTAGAAGAATTAGATATATTAATTGACAAATTTCACATGACTTCAGGACTCCATTTCAATAAATCAAAATCAAAATTTTTATTTTTCAATTAAAAAAAAAGAACTGCAGACTAAGGGGGATCACATCATAGGGAAGCAAGAATCCACCTTAAAATATCTAGGAATTAAGTTATGCAAGGATAATAATGAATTAGTCTAAAAAATTACAATAATATCATCAATACAATTAAAATCTCTGTGGAAAAAAATCGAGCAAAATAATATTAACATTTGAAGATAGACTACAGTTAATAAAAATGGTTTTACTGCATAAGATCATGTATATAGCCTTGGCAATACAACTGTGACCATAAAGGAATATACTTAAAGAAATAAGTTTATGCCTAATAAAATTTTTATGGTTTCCCAAAAGAAACAGAATAGCTTTAATACATATCAGACCATGGAAACAGGGAGGACTAACATTTCCTGATATAGAAACATACCCCAAGATTCTCACTACACCTTTCTAAACATACTGGAAAATATTAAGATAGAACCAAACACCCTAATACTGGGTGATTTTAACTACCCTGCCATTAACTGGGAAAACTACTCATGTCCCAACACCTTTGCACAACGGTTCTTGGAATTCATAAATTCCAACGCCCTGGATCAACTAATCCATAGTCCCACCAGGGGCTCCAATATCCTAGACCTGGTCATTACCAACATGGGAAATCAATGCTCCATACCTATGGTCACCCCCTCGTTAGTCAGGTCTGACCATAAGCTAATCACCCTTAACATCCACATCCCACCACCCCCCCCAGTAAAGAAACCACCATAAAAAACTTCTCCAAAGCCAACTTCATGCTACTCAAGTCAGAAGTGACAAACTTCATGACACCCATGCAGACGGGAACTGAAAGTTCAACTGCTGAATCCTACACTAAGGCACTGTACGAGCACATCCACTCATGCATGAATCGTGCCATCCCAAATAGAACCAAAATGCTCTCATCCAAAAAAAGGATGCCAATCTGGTGGTCCCCTGCCATAAACAAACTTTACAACAAAAGGAAGAAACTTTTGCAGAAAAGAGGAAAATCCCAGGATGCGAAAAACTCCCTTACTAGCCTCAGTAAGAAACTGAGATGCCTCATAAAATCCTCCAAAGCTAGTTACGAAAATAAAATTGCCAAAGATTCCAAAGACAACCACAAAGCATTCTATAACTATGTCAAGAATCTAAATGGCAATGCTCAGATCTGCTCTGAGCTAAAACAGAATGGCATTAAATATACTGATCTGAAGGATATTGCCAATATCCTGGCAGATCGATTCAGTGCCAACTTCACCCCCCTCTCACCCCCTAAATGGCCCATCTCAATACCGGAAGATTGCCAAATTCCAATAATAACAGCCACACAGGTACAAAACGCACTCTCTAAAGCCAAGAATACAGCATCCATGGGACCAGATGACATCCCGGGCTGTGTACTACATGAACTACAATATGAACTGGCACCTCACCTAAGTGTTATGTTTAATCATAGCCTCACCTCAGGTTTCATGCCCACTGAGTGGCGCAGAGCTACAGTTATCCCAATCCACAAGGGGGGATCCACCTTGGATCCCGGAAACTACCGTCCCATCAGTCTGACAAGCCTTATCTGCAAGGCCATGGAGCGTATTATCATGGAACTTATAAACAAAGACATTGGCAACCTTCAAACACTGGACCCCACCCAGTTTGGGTTTGTGAAGGGCCGATCTTGTCTCCTGAACCTGATTGACTTCTTTGAATCAGTCTCCAGAGCCATGGACAAGAGTAAGGTGGTCCACACAGCCTATCTAGACCTTGCCAAGGCCTTTGACACCATCCCCCACTCTGGAATCATAGATAAACTTACTAAGTTGGGCATTAATCCCTATGTCACCCAATGGGTTGCTAAATGGCTTACTGATAGAACCCACACTGTAAAAGTAGCCGACTCCAAATCCAGCTCCAGACAAGTGACAAGTGGAGTACCTCAGGGTTCAGTCCTGGGGCCGCTCTTGTTTGGCATCTACTTCTCTGAAGTACAGGTCAACACTAAGGGACTCTGGCTAACAAAGTTTGCAGATGACTGCAAACTGGGAGCCATTATTGAATCCCAAATGATGTGGATACTCTACAAAAGGGCCTTACAGAAACAGATGCTTGATGCCAGAGCCATGGGCTCAAGCTCAATGCCAAGAAATGTATTGTTATCCCGTTTGGGAAAAAACATGTATCCATGAATTACCATATAGGTGGCAGTACACTAAACACAGAAAGTGTGATAAGAGACTTAGGGACACAGGTGGACAGTGGTCTCACCTTCGATAACCACATCGCCACAACAGTTAGGAAATCCTTCTATGTGGCACACCTCATCATGAAGGGCTTTTCATCCAGAAAAAAGGAGGTCATTGTCCCACTGTACTCATCCCTCATTAGACCCATTATAGTATACAACGCCCCATTTGGTATGTACCTCTCAAGACATCTGTAACAACTGGAAAGGCCTCAGAAATACCTCACTAAAAGAATCACAGGCCTAAAGCAGATGCCCTACGCTGACCGCCTTAAAAAACTCCAGCTATACTCTGTCGCATATCGTCTACTCAGAGGCGATCTCTGCTTAACATACAAGGCCATGTCAAACCCAGAGCTGTTGGACATGCTACACTTAAAGAAATCCCAATCCCTCAAAGCTACATGCTCCAGGGATCTAAACCTTGTCATCACAATAAACAAAACATGCTGGAGGGATAGGTTCCTGACCCAGAGACTCCCCAGACTCTGGAATAGATTGCCCATACATGTCAAGCAGAGTGCCTCTTTGGACCTTTTCAAGAGGAACCTTGACGATTGGATGGGAGAAAGGAAATTCACCCCAGGGATCACGTCAGTCGCCCTGCTAGACAGGGGTCCAGGAAAGTAAATAATGTGGGAAGAAATAGCCAGGGAATTGTTATGGCTAGGCTTGTATAGGCCCTAGGGCTGATAGCCTAGTACCAATCTATGAACCTATGAACCTATGAACATATATAAAAGCATCAATATCTAAAACAATCTCAGATTGGATAAGTCCAAATTAATCTGCAAATTGGAAAGAATTGCTAACTGTAATATCAATAAATGAATTTGATTTACAAAAACAATTTGCCATGGCACATATGTATTCGATTGAAATATAACATAACTAAACCCACAAAAACTCATTTGATTAACTATTACCTTGACTCATTTAGGGAAATTATTAATGCAAATATAGATTTAAAAAATCTGGTTTGATCTTTTAAACACTATTTATAGTCACAAAGAACTTTCCACATAAAATATATAGAGACATTATTAATTCCTGGGAACAGAAAGGATTTGTTTGTTGGCTCCAATGTATCAAAGAACTAAAAGTTTTAGATATGCAAGTAATAAAAACAACATACAAAATTCCACAACAGGACTGGCTAACTTTACAGAGTATTCTGTCATATTTGCAGATTTATGTAGAATAATTAACGATTCTTCATTTAAAGAAATACCTAAATTTATGAAATGCATATGTGAAATCATATATAATGACTTTGACACGGGAAACAGTATTTCAAAATTTTCCAAAATATTGATAAACTAATAAACAATACCCAAAACCTCATATTGGAAATATATAACAAAAGGACGCTCAATACAGTTAACTGAAGATATTAAAACAAATATCTGATTATCGATAAAAATTTACATCCTTTATACAATACAGGAAAGTTTTTAATTGGTAATGCTTGCACAAAACATTCTTAACCCTAGATAGAATCAGTAAAATTAGTTTTTCCATAAAAGGGATATGTTGGAGATGTGAGGAAGTACACAATGCAGATTGGAACCACATTTTCTTTGACTGTGTTAAAATTAAGCCATTTTGGAATGGTATTAATAACTTTCTACAAGCTTTATTTAATTAATCATTTTATTTAACTAAAGCTTTTGCATTATTAAATGTGAACAAAGGTCCTCATTTGAATAGGTCAAACATATATCTAGTATGGACTATGCTTGCAATTTCAAGGAAGTATATAACAAGAAGATGGAATACAAACACAATACCAACTTTGGAAGACTTCTACAGCCTACTGAAGACCACAGCATTATTGGAAATTAAAATTAAAGAACTATGAATTTATCCAAAGCCATTTATCAACAACCCTTGGGGAAAAGTCTTATCGTTGAGTGACACTATACAGTAATTGATCAGACACTCTGATAATGGATTGGACATACTTATAAAGTAACTGTATATATTAAGATCTGTTATAGTGTCAGGCTAATGTAAATAGTGTACATAGTTATTTACGATGTTATGTATAAATACTATGGAATTCATTCAAATGTATTTGAAAAATAAAAAAAAATTGAGAAAAAAGAATTTGGGATGCAACTGAACAGGTTAAATGAAAGCATTTGTTTACCTTTCTTAATGGTTTGAAAAGCAGTTCAGTAAAAAAAAATCCTTCAAAAAGATGCACATGACGTCACATCTGCATGCACACACACACATAGACACACTTTGTATATGCCTCTATTCCCAATTTGTGTTGTAATGACATAGCATGGTACTAATAATCAGGACTGCCAGAAGGGAACCTTTCTGTGAAAAACAAATTTCTTTCCAGACCAGATCAAGCTGCATGAACAGAACTATTTGATGATGTCAGGACCATATAATAGGAAACTGACTTAAGACACAGCACATTATTTCCAGACATTAGATGGCCAAGAAAGGAAATAGATTTGTAATGAAATTGTAGGCTTAGTATGGTTTCAAAGAGTAGAAGTAAGATATATCTAAGAATTTCAGCGATATGCTGTAATCCAAGCGGATGTCCCTTTGTAATTTTTGAAAAATATCTCTAGTATTAACCAGTACTTATACAATCTGAGTAAAATGACAATCTTAAGAAGGGCATAAGAACTGACTGTAGAGTAAGCAATGCTGTTATTTTCAAACTCATTTTGCTATATATGCTTTCATAGAAAATAAGTTTCAGAAGCTATTATTTGCTAATTAAGGACTGGATTCCAAAACAATTTGCACTCACTGTAAAAGCAGGGGGAAATATGTGGTATAAAAGTTTAAATGTTAAGGAGCTAGTTGCAGTGATTTAGGTGAACAGAAGTTCCACAGCATTCTGTTTGAATATATATCCCAGAGAGTTTAAACCATGGTGTGTGTGTGTGTGTGTGTGTGTATGTGTGTGTGTGTGTGTGTGTGTGTGGGGCCATGTCTACTAACACACACACACACACACACACACACACACACACACACACACACACACACACACACACACGCACACACAAAAAAAAAAAACGGTTTAATCTCACTGGGGTATATATTCAAATCTGTTAACAAGGCATGTCTGAAGGTTCATAAATGTCACTTTCATGATTATGGCCAAGCCAACACTATTTGCATTGCATGTGTGGTGAGCCTCAATGCTTATTAGCCATGATCGTGGGTAGGCCGGGTTGCATGATGAGCCTCGTTATGGCTGAAGTGCAGCCCTATGATTGCATCATGTTTGATCACCTCACAGACAGAGTTAAGTCGATAAGACAAGATAAGGTTTCTTTATTGTATTGCAGAAGAAGAATGAAATTTGTAGCAATCCTCCTAAGGTGCATTCTCTTATAATGAACATAAATAAGTAAGAAAATATAATACAATGCCAAACAATACAATTTAATGCAATGCAATAAACAACTAAGTTATTGCACTTGGGTATAATTGCAGATGAAAGAAATAAGGTAAGGTGCACAGGAATGTAAACACAGACCTTATAGTTTAAATGGCTATTATCTGTAGTCAATGTGAGTATTTAGCATTGTTCATTTCACGTGTTCACATATGGCTCTGGGATAGAAATTGTTCTTAAGTTTGTTTGTCAGAGATGGAATGGACCTAAACTGCCTGCCAGAAGGAACCAGCTCAAACAGATGAGGTGCAGGCTGAGAAGGGACTTTAAAGATTTTGGTTGCTCTGCTGAGACTTTGAGAGATGAAGAGTTTATTCAAAGAGGACAATGAGTAGCCATTGATTTTCTGGGCAGAGTTAATGATCCTTTGAAGGGCCTTCCTGTCTGCTGCCGAGCTGTTGGCATACCATGTTGAAATGCAGTATGTCAGCACACTTTCAATGAAACAGCCCTAAAAAGACACCAGTAGCTTCTCCTGCAGGTTGTTTTTCCTGAGGATCCTCAGGAAATGGAGTTTCAGATATGTCTTCCTGACTGCCTCCATGGTGTTTATAGACCAAGAGAGATCTTCTGCTACATGTACACCTGGAAATTTGAAGGCAGGAACCCTTTCCACACAGCCTCCATTGTTGTATATTGCGTTGTGATCTGCATTGTGCCTCCAGAAATCTATTATGAGTTCTTTTGTTTTGGCAGAGTTCAGGGCAAGTTTATCAGTATACTATGCAGCCAGTCTTTGAACTTCATTTCTATATGCTGTCTTGTATCCTCCTGAAATAAGTCCAACCACTGTGGTGTCATCCACAAACTTGATGGTATTAGTAGAATGAGAGGGTTACAGCCATGGGTGTAAAGAGTATATGGAAAGGGGCTGAGCACACATAATTGTGGGACACCAGTGTCTAGCCTGAGAGTGGAGGAGAGGTATGGGCCTAGTCTAATCATCTGAGGATGGTTAATCAAAAAGTCTTTCATCCAATGCCATGTAGGTTCTGAAAGTCCTAGACCAGTGAGTTTAGTGACCAGTCTATCTGGGATAACTGTGTTAAAAGCTGAACTAAAGTCTACAAAGCGCATCCTCACATAGCTCCCCAGCTGCTCAAGATGACAAAGGGCAGTGTGTAAGGCAAGTGCAGATGGCATCTTCTGTAGACTTATTTGCTCTGTAAGTATATTGGTGTGTATCTGAGATAACTGGGAGACTGTCCTTGATGTGTCGCAGAACCAGCTGTTCAAAACACTTCATGATGACTGGATTAAGTGCCACTGGAAGATAGTCATTGAGACTACTGATGACAGGTTTCTTTGCAGTGGAATGATTGTAGTTGACTTCCAGACAAGATGGAATAGTAAAATTAGATGGGGACAGGTTCAAGATCTTTGTAAAGACCCCCACAGAGGTGGTCCATGCATACTTTCAGCATCCATCCCATCACTCCATCAGGGCCAGCAGCCTTTCTTGGATTAACTGCTTTGAGCAGATGTCTTACATCATGCTCTTGTACTGTGAATGTGTGGTTGTAGGAGGATAGTATAGGTGATGTGAGTCTACTGTGGCCTATCTGCTGGTACCTAGATGTGACTGTCTCTGCTGTTTCCTCCTCAGAATGGGTGAAGAAATAATTAAGTTCCTCTGCCATTGAGGCATTTCCATCAAGAGCCATACGGTTACAGGTTTTATGATTGATGATGTGATGATTACCTTGCCATAGTTGTCATGGGTCCTTGTTGGTGAAATAGTCCTCTATTTTCCTTTTATAGACCATATTAGCCTCTCTGATGGCTTTCTTTAGGTTGACTCTAGACATGTTGTAAAGGAATCTGTTGCCAGAGTTGAAGGCTGTATTATGGTGCTTGAGAAGAAAGCTAACCTCTTTCTTTATCCAGGGCTTCTGATTACGGTACACAAGAATGTGCTTGCTGACAGTAACATTGTCAACACAGGTGTTTCTGTACCAGAGTACCGTTGATATGTACTCTTCCATATCCTGATCCTCGAAAATGTCCCAGTTAGTTCTTTCAAAGTAATCTTGTAGCTGTGAGGGTGCACCTTCCAGCCATATATTAACAATTGTTGTAATAATCTGTTTTTTCTCCTAACAGGAGTGTATGTTGGAGTCAAGAGTATGGGCAAATGGTCTGACTGGCCTAAATGAGTCAGCTGTTTTGCCCTATAGCCATCCATGATATTTGAGTAGGCCTAGTCCAGTGTATTTTCTCCCCTCATTGCACATTTGATGTGTTGATGAAATATGGGGAGAACTGACTTTAAGTCTGTCTCATTAAAATCACCAGCTGTGATATGAACAGCTTCAGAATGGATGTTTTATTCCAAGTTAATGCTGTCAAACAGGTGACCTAGAGCTGTGCAAGCATTACCATCTGGTGGAATGTAAACAGCTGTAACTATAACAACAGTGAACCACCGAGACAAATAAAAGGTCCTGCATTAATTGTCATATACTCCATATCAGGATATCAGTGACTGTCTATAATCTTTGCATTGGCACATCAGCTATTATTCACATAGATGCAAAGCCCCCCACCTCTGTGCTTACCTGAGTCTTTATTCCTGTCCCCCGAAAAGTTGTGCAGCCTGCCAGCTCAATGGCTGCATCTAGTATACACGAGTGTAGCCACATCTCTGTAAATAATAAAATGCAACAGTCTTTTACAAATTTGTTTTCAGAAATCTGTAGCTGAAGTTCATCCTTTTTGTTTGCAAAAGAGCTGGCATTAACAAGAAATATACTGGGAAGAGGTGGCTTGTGAGGATGTTTCCTTAGCTTAGCATGTAGGCTGGACCTGCAGTCATGTTCTTGCTTCCTGTGTCTTCTCTGCCTTTGTCTTTTTCCTGGGATGACAACAATCTAAGGAGAGCCTGGTGCTCTTGCTATTTCCTCTGGTATGTCATATGAGTGTAAGAACTCAATTATAAGAGCCTGAGGGCAGTGAAATCCAATATGCAAGAGATCTTGCCAACTGTTTCTAAGATTGGCCTGACTGAACTTAACAGTAATGAACATACATATGAACACAAAAAACAGAAAACAAGCACTGAGAAGGAGAACATAATCCCTGCGACTGTGCATGCTGCCATCTTGAAAAACTACAGAAGCAGAAGAGATAAACATTGAAGGTATACAAGCACCTCTGTGAGTTGTGGAATGTTTTGTGTGCATAGGTTGACAAAGTTCATGTAAAATATGCCAATATATATATATATATATATATATATATATATATATATATATATATATATATATATATATATATGTTCAGAGAAATGTGCAATGAATGGGAAATAGCACTGATTGCTGAGGGTGGAGTATAGGTTATACTATTGCAACAGAATCCACAGATCCAGACATTAAAAAAATACAAACGGAGTTGCAGAGCAAAGCCTCTCAGAAAAGCAGAACAGAGGAGGGGTTATGGCAATACCTGAATGTAGAATAACTGAAGTCTGTACAGGACGAGTGGATATAATAAAGTAGCATGATGTCCTGACCAGCAACAGCCTGACAATATCAGAGTGTGGGTAGTGGAACTGTATTATTTATGTGAATGCCATTGAAAACAGGAAAATATGATACCGCAGAGGAGCTGACTTATCAATTCTGATCACATGACAGTATATCTACAGTTTTTTTTTTATGCTAAGCTGTTAAAGTTAAAAACAGTCATAACAGATACATACCAAGTATATGTAGGATGTATAAGGACTGCAAACTATAACATTCTAAAACAAAATACAACAACCATGGGTTTCAAAACCCCAAACAAATACATTGACTCAGTAAAATAATTGTGTGACTATACTGAGCCATCTAGGGAGCCAAAATAAAGACATTAACTGTACTTTATTATAAACAGTTGTGTACAGTGAGGTTTAGTTTGCTTGGGTGACTTAGTGCACACTAATGATTTTTCTTCATTTTTGAAATAGAACTTGGAGTTACAGTTCTCTGTGGTTATGTATGGCCATTGATATTACTCTCTAGCAACTACCATGCAATATATGACCACAGGAAGATTATGATTTTGAAATATAAACCCTCTGTGGGCATATGTGTGGCATTCTTATCTATATTTTGACCATATTGTAGGTTGGAAATGGGAGTAATGGACAGAGATGAAAGGAGGAAACAACACAAAGTGAGCAAATAGGGAATAAGCAAAATGGAGGTGCAGTTGGATACCCATATCTCTCTGTTTCATAGCTTAACAATAGTAGATGAATCCATAAATTAGTTTAGTTGGAAATTGCCAAATTCCCTGACATGGCTGCAGCTCTGGCCTCTGTATCAGAATAGAACCCTCCACAAAGCTGCATACCCACGTCCTTATGTCGGAGTATACTCCTGCACAGAACTTCATCTCCAGGCTCCTGTGTCTGAGGAGACCACTGCTTGAAGAGGCCTCCCCAGTCTACTGCACCCAAACAGGTGCATTTTGGGAAGTACATCTACTAGCACCTCTGCCCGATGATAAGAATGTTTTATTGCATGATAAGTGAAGCCATAATATCAAAAAAAACTAAATAGATCTGAATGAATTTGAATCACTGCTTTTGTCACTCATATTCCCCTGAGCCAGAGCATCAGGCAGCCATGCCATGAAATCATGCATAAGGATTGTTGTCAGTATAGCACATTTCAGGGGAATGGAACCTATGATAACAAGAAGACAGAAGCAGACTTAAACAGATGGAAACCCCTGCTTTCATTACTTATATTCCCTGAACCAAAGCATTAAGTAAGCCACAACACACAATTATTGAAAGAGGAGGTGTAAATAAAAAACATTTCAGGTGAATGGAACCCATGATAGGAAGAAAAGGAAAAATACATCTCAATAGATTTGAACTCCTGCCTCTGTCACTCATATTCAGTAGAGTGGAGCATTGGCATGGTTTATCGCAAAAGCACTTATAGTAAAGGCTGCTGTAAAACACATTTCGATGGACTATTGAACAGTGTTTATAACTGAAAACTGAATATTGTAAATCAGCATGCAACCATCAGAAGATTAAAACCCTCTACCCAGTGCATTGGCCATGTACACATCACTACATGTGCACACTGATCCAGGGAAGCAGCTAGTCTATATGCATAAAGTTTGCCTTATTGTATATTAGTATGATGACGTGCATCAATGATCATTTCATATGTGCAAACAATGCCAGGTTATTAGCGCATGATATGGACTGCTTTGCAGACTGATCCAGGTTACACCTTAATGGAATTAAAAAACTATCTTTGGAACTATCTTCTAGCCCAGAAGAACTTACACTGAAGTTGCAAGATAAAGACATTTCTTGGGAATATTAGAAGAGTGTTGAAGATTGAATATTGTAAAACAGCATACAAGAATCAGGGGATTAAATCTCTATCCCCCACCTGGTGTGTTGAAAATGTACATATCACTGCATGAGGGCACTGAGCCAAGGAAGATGTTATGCATATTTATGATGTCTACCTTATTTCACATTCACATGGTGATAAGTGCTTGTTGCAGATGTTTTTTTTTTGCAGACTGATAGAAGGTTGAACTCAATGGATTTAAACCCATGCCTTTTTAACTGATATTCTCTAGACCAGTGCATTATCAAGTGAAGCCACAGAAGTTATAGTGAAGCTGTCAGAAAACACGCATTTCAAATGAATGTTAGAACAGTGTTGACAGAAAACTGAATCTTATAAAACATTAAACAATCAGGTAACCCCCCCATTGTATTGATAATGTGCAAATCCCTATATGTAAATACAGAGGCATGGAAGTTGTTACATATATGCATTATGTTTACATTATTCAATAATCGTATCATAATTTATTCTTGCATGATATAAATCTTTCTTCATTTTTACCATGGGGTATATATTTGTTTATTCATGTACATCACAGTTCCTCTCTGCAGCATGTAATGGAATGCAAGACCACAGAATGATGATTTTATTCTTTTGTAATCCCTTTTTGTGAATGTGTATGCTGTGCTTAGACTACATTAAAGGTTTGAAAGGGTATAGGACAGAGATAAAAAAATGGCAACAAGCAGAGGGTACAACACAAGGTGATGAAATGATGATTTAGCAGGACTGGAGGTGGGTCAATAAGAAAGATAGACATGAATGGATTTGAACCCATATATTCTATATTGATATTATACATAGTGCAATAGGAATGTGGGCAACTTAAGCAGACAGACTAAAAGGTGTAGACACACACACACACACACACACACACACACACACACACACACACACACACACACACACACACACATGCACATGCACAGACACACACATACACACACATTAGCAAAAGGTTGCACATTTACAGAGTAGATAGTGATCGGTATAAAACACCATGCATCCCTCTTGAGAATCAAACATTGGCACAGCAGAAACCATTTCATGAGTACACTTGAGCCATTGAAATAGTCTGAATTTAAAACATGCACTTAACTGTATTGCACATTTGGCTGTTGCCATGCATCTGTGCTTTTCTCTTTTTCATGACCAATGGCAGCATCATAGTATGTTCGACCAATTTTTCATTTTTGCCATAGGGTGGGAAGTGTTATTTCTGTGTGGTTATATATGACCATCGACATTGCTCTCTGTCAACTATTGTGCAATGTATGATCACAGAAATTAAAATTTTTTATAAGAGCATTATGGGTATGTTTATGTTATTTTTATCTTTTTTTAAGCCAGTTGAAGGTAGGAAATGGGAGTAAAGGGCTGAGATGAAAAGGGGAAGCACACAGAGGGTAGAACACTAGGTAAGGTAATAAGCAATGAGCTGGATAGGGGTGAGTTAGGAGCATATCTCACAATGTCTTAGCTTAGCAATGCTAGACAAATCCATAAATGCATTTGGTTAAAAAGTGCAAAATTATCTGACATATTTTACAACCTAATGGTAGGAATATTTAATTTCTGGGAAATGGCATACATGATAGCAAGAGAATGGAAATACACCTAGATGTATTTGAACCCTTGAGTTTGCCTTTCATTATTTCTGAAGCAGAGCATTAACCAAGTATGCCACAGAAGCATTCATCGGAAATGTTTCACAAAAACACATTGCAGAGAAATGGAATATAGTTGCATGCTTGAAACAGAATGTTGTATGAAACATATCGCACTCAAGGGATTAGAACCCTGTGCATGGAGAAGGAACACATCACATCATGAACATGTTGAGCCATGGATGCCATTGCAGGGAAACTTTTAATTTTGCCATATTTCACTATTGCTTGATTGATGACATGCACGTGTGCTCAACTCATTTGCATGTTTGATGACAATATCATTTGCACGTCAAGGAATTTTCTTCATTTTTGCCATATGATGTTGACTATCATTTCACTGTAGTTACAGATAACCATCAACATTACTCTGTGCCAACTGTCATGCAATAGTTGACCACAAGTAGATGATTTTGAATTGTAAACCCTTTGTGGGCATGTGCATGTAGTGTTTTCATTTACTTTTTACCATATTATAGGTTGGAAATGGGAGCATAGCACAGAGATGAAACAGAGAAGTAGGCAGATGGAACAATACAAGGTGAGCAAATGACTGAGCAGGATGGCGTAGGATAGGAGCATACTTAACTACTTAGCTCAATAATGATGTTGATGTACACCAATTTTTATTTGTAATTATTTACTGACAGTAAGTATCAATGATTTTTTGCATAACTACACTTTTTGTAGGCTGAACTGCTGTAGCCAATCATACGTATGTTACCGAAATTTATGAGAAAGTTGAGAGGTGTGTATGGGACAATTTTTTCTTGTGGAACAGGTACACTTTTATTTTATTATTTTTTTTATTGATAAGGGAAATTTATGGATGGAAGTCAGCAAAATATGAGATGGATAAGAATGAAGACTACATCACAGGGAAAGGCAGATATGACAGAGTGTGGAGTAATGTAATGAGGGAGGGAGGACACAATGATGAAGGAGATATCGCTGAAACAGAAGAAGATAACAGTAAGGGGAGGATAGCAGAAAATATAGGGGTAGGCATATACACAAAAGGGAGGGAAACACCATGTTTGGGGATGAGACTTTGTGTTCAGGGATTCATTCTCTGCCAACTTAGATCCATTGAGAGATGACATCACTATGGGAGCCATCACCACTGGATCCTGCCTCAGAAACTAGAGACTGCACTGGGTAGGGATACTACCAAACTAGTCGATGGAACATTTTCTCTATTTGTCCAATACTGGCATCTAGCCTCCTATCTATTATCTCTTCATACAGCTCCTGATGGATGACAAAAATGTTACCTCCACTTTCACTGCTATGAGTGGATATCACTGTACTACCCTCAGGTGCAGGGCTACCTGATGCAAATGGTGGGTAGGGCAGGAAGTGTGCGGGCACCTCTGGCAGGGAGGGTCCCAGATGTGCTGAGTTAACTTTGATGGGGAATGACAGGCCATACTGGTGTGGTCTGTGCAGGGTGCTGTGCTGCTGCATATAATAGTAACAGAAATGGAGAGAAAGAAGAAAAAATGTTTGAAAGAGAAAGGATAGTGACAAGCAGGGTAGAGGAAGAGACATACAAAAGCAATTAAATTGCATTTTTAACTGTGGTGATACTTCTACAGTGAATAAACATGATATTTTATAGTAGGACTTACACAGGTATTCCATCAACTTGTTTGTCTGAGTATTATATTGGGGGGGGGGGGGGTTAAGAAAAAAAGTCATTACCATATGTAGTCTGTCAAAAGAGTGTAATTACTGCAGGCTCATACATGTGCATGTCATCATGTAGGGGGTCTTTGTGATGTTTATCATGTTTGCTCCTTATACAAATTGATCAATTCAGAAACCATAATAAAATGAGCTCTAATTAGCATGCTCATTCTGCTAGGACAGACGAATCTACATATGCTCAAGATGACAACACCAAATGTTCACTTTAATGAACATTCAGAACATTCTAATTTTAACAGTGGAAAAGAGCCAGTTGGCCTGTGGTGAACTTTGTCCTTTTCCACACTGTAGTGTGATCTCAGAGTTGGTGGGTTTTATCTGCTCCAGTTTGTTTTATTTTGGTGGTGGCCAACTGACTGTTTTCCTGTGTTAAAATTATGATGTTCTGAACATTCATTAAAGTGAACGTTCAGGGTTGTCGTCTCAAGCAAATGCAGTTCGGTGTTATGATAATTCGGTCTACAGAAGTAGATCCCGCATATATATATTTGTAGACATATGTTATACACATTTTTTTTTTTTTGGTCCAGGAGTGAGGTGGAAGACTGTTGGACAATGCAGCTGCAATTACAGCCTCATAAAACTGCATATTTACTATGGCTGTGGCAACCCTTGACATCACTCAGTCATTTTCTCAGTCTAAACACAGGCATTAGGTTGTGTTGAAATATCCAGCAGGTGCAGTTCTGTGGTGCAGAATTTAAACTTTTATGAATCACTCCAGTATCTTGTTTTCACTCATTAGCATACAGGGTGTCTCATTATACAGCTATTTGCTAGCATATAACATGGCCAGCCCTGTTTTATGGCTGGCTGTGTCATTTTGCTGGGTTTCTGGAATCACACACACCCTGCTAATCTCTGCAGGTTATGCAAATTCATTTTCTGTGATGTGGCAAAGTTTTTTTTGAATTTGGTCCATAGTATCAGAGAGTAAAGTAATAGCTGTCTTAACTAAACAAAAGCATCTGCAGAAGTGAAGGAATATGTTTGATTTCAAGAGTCCCTGCATTTGGAACTACAGAAGCATAATTCTTAATGCAAGTAGAGTTTGACTGCATCTTTCATGAATTCTTTTGCAGGAATGATTTGATTTATTCCTTACTGCAAGTGGATTAAATGGTTCCCTGTGATAAATTATTGCATGTTTCTATGGAAGATAGCCATAAAGGTACATACCTCTTAATTTTCTTGCTGATGATAAGACACAGCAAATAGCAGCATTTATTAAAAATTCAGTAATTATTTGCTAGACCAGAAAGAACTTGCCATTTATTCTGCATTTGTTCTTTAAAAGAGCACAAAGTCCTACAGTGACTGCAGATGCATGTGTTTCTACGATGAACATAGACAAATAATGCAAATTTGAAGAATTGCATGCTTCCCTAATAACATATAATAATAGAAATACATATTTATAATATAAGAAAAGGTGAAACAAGAAGCAGACTTTTAAGAGAATCAAAAAGTTCCTTATTAAACGATGTGGATGTGTGAAGAACAAGTGAAATTAAATTATTACAGAACAGTGAAATGATTTAACTGATGAAAATGCTGGGTATAAAATAAATCATGAGTCAAATATTAAGGTAGAAATAAGAATTAAAGGCAGGATGCATTATAAAAATAATAGATATCAGAATGAGAGCCATGTGAGAAACAAGATGGAAACATTCTCATTGTTTTATCCAAATATTGCAATTGATAAAGCTATAATCATGATATGAAGAGCTGCTCTGCTTTTATTTAGCCCCACAGAATCTATACTAAAAGCAAATTTCTAAAATGGGAAATATGTATATGCAAAAAGCTGTGCATGATAGGAAATATGAACATGAAACTTCTTATTTGTACTGTGGAAGTTAAAAAAACTTGTTAGTATAAAATCTGAAAATAAATCAGGGTCAATGAAACATAGGTACAAACAGAATACTGGCAATGATCACTGAGAAAATTTATCTTGAGCTGTGTGGTAAACTCCTGTACTATTTTAATTTGTGTGGTTTGTGAGACGTTGGTAATGGTAAAACAAATTATCAGTGTAAAATAACTGATTGCACATGTAAAGAATCAATCCCACTGTCACAGAGACATTTAAGAGACTACACAAAGTCAATGATATCCTGCCTATTCTGATTTGTATACAGGCTTACAAAGCTTACCAGGAGAATATCACAAAAGTAGAGTAGGAACTGAAGCATATGGAAACCATAGGTGTCATTAAGAATCTACAGGAGTTAACAGAATGGCTAATTAATATGGTCACTATATCAGATGTTTAACAGAGAGCTTGGGGACATGGTCTTAATGATGCCCATCATTATGTTTTTTTTTCCAGTACAGGAACAAAAACAGTTTTGTTTTGCCCCTTTGTTTATATAAGACTGATAAACTTAAACCGTGAACATTAAATATGAGAATAGGAAGGTACATGTTCTTCCTTTGATGTCATTTTACTATTTCATATGCAACAGAGATATTCCAAAAAGCTGTTACCCAAGTAGCCACGATCTTTGGAGGTGGTATAAACATAACTGAGCTGTTAGTATGGGGTCAGACAAACAGCATAAGAAAAGCTATTAAATTAACTCAACATAATTTCAAGTTACGTAAGAACAAATTTAAAGTAAGAGTGACAAATCTGAAATGCATGGGTCATATTTTAATGTTAGAGGGATACATCTCAGTACTTACATCTAAAGTTATGGATAAAGCAAAACAGTATTAGGGAAAAAGCTCTTCATTAAGAACATATTTAAAATGATGGTACTATTAACACTGAATGTTTCAAAATAATTTCCAGTTTTAAGCGGAATGGTGCAAAATGTTGAGAAACAGTTAATTGTATTAATTACCCCAGACTCTGGACAACTAAGAGATATGGTTAGATTGTATGAATGCTTATCAAGAAAAAAAATCTAAGCAGTTTTGCAAATGTCAGGTCATATCAGTGTTTATAGAAATGATGCAATATTTTGTTATGTTTGCTAACAATATGTCTGAGGTAACTATGGCTGTAAAAAAGCTAGGCTAGCAGGATGCAACCTGGGAGCAGCCCTATGAACAGAAAAAGTGTTTTGACATTGTTAAGAAATTAGTTATAAATGCTCCAAACAGTAATTAAATTATGATGTGAATCAGTCAATTGTGTTGCAAGTAGATATTGGTCAATCAGTACAGGAGCTGTGGTCATTCAAGTGAACAGACCAGAGGCCTGTCAGTCAAGAGCATTCACAGCTGTACAAAACAGATATGCACAGATAGAAAAGAAATAGCAATAGAGTATGGAAAGGAAAACTCCATGAATGTGTCTTTGGTAAGAAGTTGAAGTGGAAATAGATGACAGACACTTGCAAAACATATTCACAAAGATTTTGTATAAGGCACCTTTCAGATTGTAGACGGTGTTACTTACTCTACCGACATATGATCTGAAAATGAAATACAAACATGGAAAGAAACTACACATACAGTAAACATGTTCAGTAGAGCATATTTACTAGTGATTCATGAATAACCAATAGAGGACAAAGTAGGAATTCTTTGGATAATACTGCAGTTACCAATGACAAAAGAAAAAGTAGAAGCATTCCAGAAATGTACTCAGAAATGTAGATACTAAAGAAAGTATGCTATGGTAATATCATAAGGGAAAGAAATTCAACCTTATTGTTATTTTAAGAAAGAAGAAACTTGTGTCCAGGGCTTGATATTCACAACTACAAAATGGTAGCTGCAATCAGCTGAGAAAACACATTCTTGAAAAGATACACTAGTTACAGCTGGGAATTCTTGAAAAGATACAAAAACCACAACTGTGAATTGGACAATGCAGCTTCAATGAGACCCTTGTAAAGCTACACATTTATTGTGGCAACCACTGACATTACTCAGAGGTTTACACAGTCTGAACAAGGGCATTAGGTTGTGTTGAAATATCCAGAACAATGCCATGTTTTGCGAAGGACTGTCAATTCAAACAGAACAAGTACTACAGAGTTGTGCCATCTGCAATGTGTACCGTAACAATTCAAAAAGAGAAATGTTAATAAACTTGGTTCCAGATCATCCATTGTTCCATCTAAAAAAAACATGTTTCTCATATGCATGGGCTGGTTCCCAAGTTCTCTAATACAATCAAATTTACAGATAAAGTAAAAAAATGTGATTGCTACATTAAAGACAATATTCTCATAGCTGACAATGGTCTGCAACATCCAAAACAGGAATTCAGATTTGTAAATGAATGGGAATTCAGAATATAATGTTCCAACCACACTAGCCTTAACCTAGTGGGTAAGTGTACAGAACTATGTGAACAATGACAATTTTCATGACAAAGTACTATAGCAAAAGTGATGATGTTTGTCATCTTGCATTTTTGGAACATAGAAATACTTCACTGCAGGCACACAATTTCACATTAGTTCAGCTGTTAATTGGTAGAGGGTTAAAAAAGTAGATTGCCTAATTCAGCATCATTGCTGATCTCTACAAATTGGCATAAAGTAAAGGAATGTTGGAAAGAAATCAGCAGAGACAGAAATTCTGTGCGATAGAAGGTGTAAAAGACTACCAGACTTATAGGTTGGAGGCTTTAAAGTAAGACTACAAAAGCCATGGGAAATACACAGTCAGAAGCTTAAATTGCCAGCAAAAAAACAACTAAAACTAAGATTCTGAATAGTTAACGAGTAATATGATACACTGCATAGAAAATATACAGGTATAGTCCTCTTTAGCAACACTAGATTACTTGACTGCAGAGTGAATACTGATTTTGATTTCCTGGAGTGATTGAGTGTACAGATATTAAGAATGTGCTCACCATTATGGGCTTGTGTACTAATGCATGTTTCCATAAAGGGACTCTGCATTTAATATGAAACAATATGGAAGAGCTGTTTCAGCTGTAGACCCTTGATGTTTTATGTGGAAATATTGGTGTTTGTGTAACAGAGGGAAGATTTGGTACTACACATGTAGAAAGCACAAAACTTGGAGTAAGCTGGTGGGAGTTGTATTGGCCACCACAGTGTATGCAATGTATTTGACTAGTGCATATTTCTGCCACAGCCATTGCTGAGGAGCATAGCAGCTGTAGGCGGATGCAAACTTGTGTTTGTCCTAGGCACTGCTAGTCAGGTATACAGCACCATAACATTTCAGAGGAGCAAGGAGAAATTGGCCATTGAGGTATACTTGTACCTTTATGAGCGGCTCCCTACTGAAATGTCGGCACTCAAAATACAGAGTGCCAAAAAGCCAAAAAAAAAGATCAAAAACCCAGAGAACAACAAATGGTTAGCAGTACTGGTGCTGCATGATGAAGATAACAGAGAAATGCAAAGGGAGAGCAGTAATTCTGGGAAGTACAGAGTTCTGTTTTTGTGCTTAAATTTTAGTAGTGTGCTGGAGCTGATTTTATGTACTGCACTGTTTTTTGTGCTGTGGTAGATTTCTGAATTTGGAATTGGTTTGGCAAGTAATCTTTTGGTGAAAGTAGGGTTGCTGCTATTGTTCTGGACAGAATTTACTATTAGCTACAAGATGATGTGTTTATTAATTGGTCTGTGTTCTCTTGTTTGTTTACATGTGACTTGTCAGTGGACATCATTGCTGTACCCTGCTCTACTATGACAACATGAGTACACTTGTGGATATCTGTTTAAACATGACTTCATAACCAAATCCCTCTACATTAGAGAAATGCTGTGTTCTCAGCAGTGTGGTTGAGCACTGTTGAGAACTATTTTTGACAGTTCCAAGTGTCCAAAACTCTTTGAAGTGGTGTTACCTCTGACACTTACTCACTGGGTACTGAACTGACTGGACAGCAGTATGCAGGTGGGCAGAGTCACACACTGTTGAGGTGACTGAGCACCGTCATTTCACCAGACACTACATATCATTACATCATACTTTACCACACCTTCTGTTGCCAGCAGAATAGCACCAGGCAGCACAAGATACTGTAAGAACTGCCTCATGCTTGCTGGCAACTATTTCTTTCTTCCACTAGACAAATCTATATCTACTAACCTTGGAGGCCAGAATCTCATCTAATATTGTTGACTGCACCCAGCAAGTAGCCAGTACTGAAACCAGTCTTACACAACCATGTTATTTATTTATTTATCTTTGTTTACTGGGAAACTCCGACTGTGATGCAGGGAGAAAGGCTCCACATTTAACACCAGTTTTGACATGTATAAATAATACAGTTATATGGTATCAGAAGGAATACAAAATATAGATAAGTGTACACAAACAAGAAATAAATGCTTTACAGTAGTTTACATAAATATCATTTAGAAATAGTACATATATATACCTTGTTCATGTATATACAGGCTTGATCATTCATTCAAAAGAGACACAGGCTTATATATAGTAAAGAGAGATATGTAATATGGCAAAAGATACTTTAATGTTACCTGCAATTTTAGCAATTAAATAATGAAAAGAAGAGGTAGCCTACTGTGTAAATATTAGAAAAGGGAGATGGTGGTTGATAATGTAATAATACGTTATGATATGTTAGTAATAGAGCACCTATGAAAGTATCATTACATTTAAGATTGAGAAATGAAGTGATTGGGAAACTGAGAATGGTTGGGGATACTTGGACTGTTATAAGGAGTATTAGTTTTGGATAGATGGGGGGGTGGGTGAGATAGTGATTTATCTAATCAGAGAGAAGAAGATATTGAGTCTTCTCGCTTAGAGCCTGTGATTGATATAATTTATGTAAACAAAGTTACTCCTTGTGGTTTAGTGAGTATCTTTCAGGTGATGGAGAAAAACTGGGAAGTTGAAACCAAGAAATAATCCTTTTTATACTGAGGTTCTTAAAAATACCTGCCCAAAAACACAAAGGTCTCCATGATGAAGATTTGGTACTGAGGACACTCAACATCACAATGGCAGGCAAACAACATTCACAATCATTACAGACAATGGAATTACAAAATAGGGACACTCAACTGGTGAGCTGAAACACCAGGATGAACAAACACATCTGGTAATGTTTTAGTTATATGTAATTCCATAGGGAGACAGATGCATGACTTACCAGGTTGGGCAAGGACAGGGTGACAGAAACCTCTTGGGTGCCAAGATCTGCCATATCACTAGGGTCCTTAAGTCCCTTCATCTTGGGTACACATATAGGTGCATAGGAAAATAATAAGCTATTGGCCTGAAGGCCCTTATAAGCCTAGCCAAGAAATTCACCCATGTTCCCGCAAAGTCAGCACCTGTTTTCCCTGTCCTGCAGGAACACAGGTGGGATGCCAGGGGTATATTTTCTGTTTCCCATCCAGTCGTCCAGGTTCCTCTTAAAGGGGGCTAGTGAAGTACTCTGCTTGACATGGAGAGAAAGTCTGTTTCACAGATGGTGGAGTCACTGGGCCACAAATCTATCCCACCAACAAGTTCTATTAACGTCATAGACCATGTTGAGACCTTGCATGCAGTTTGTGCGAGTGAAGTTTGACTTACGGATATGCAGCTACTCTATTAAGGCTGAGTCTGAGATGGCCTTGTATGCCAGATACAGGTCACCTCTGAGCAGTCTGTACAAGACTGAATAGAAGGACAGGGCTTTTGGCCTATCTGTCTAGGATAGGTGTTTGAGACCTGGATTTTCCTGGTCAGGAACCTCTGTGGTCTTTCCAACTGCTGCATGTGCTTGGCAAGGTACATGCTGAAAGGGGCATTGTATTTGATAATGGGTCTGATAAGGGAGGAGTACAGGGATCTTATGACCTCCTTGTTCCTGGATGAAATACCCTTACTTATGAGGTGGGCCATGTAGAAAGCCTTCTGCACAACAGAGGCAACATGGTGGTCAAAAGTCAGGTTGCTATCAACCTGGGTACCCAAATCTCTCATGACTGGGGCTTAGTACATTGTTATTTATGTAATAATTATTGGGGACACCATTTTCCCCAAAGGGGTTAATGATGCATTTCTTGGCATTCAGTTTGAGGCCATGCTTCTGGCCCCAGTCACTAGTCTACTTAAGGCCCTTTTGGAGGATGTTCACATCACTAGTGGAATTTATGACAGTGGCCAGCTTGCAGTCATCTGCGAACTTGGTAAGCCACAAACCACTAGTTTTGGCTTGCACCTCAGAAAAGTATATTGCAAACAGTAGAGGCCCCAAGACCAGTCCTTGGGGTATGCTGTTGGTTACAGGTCTACTACTAGAGGTGGCTTTCCCTATTTTGACTGAGTGGGTTCTATCAGTGAGATAGTTAGCTACCCATCTGGTAACATATGGTTTGATGCCTAGCTGGGAGTGTTTATGTATTATGCCCGAGTAGGAAATAGTGTTTAAGGCTTTGGCTAGGTCAAGGTAGGTGATGTGCAATGTCTTTCCCTCATCCATGACTTTGGTGACTGTTTCGAAGAGGGCAACCAAGTTTAACAGGCATGATCTCCCTTTGACAAAACCAAATTTGTGGGATCAAGTGTTTGGAGGTTGACAATGTCCTTGTTTATAAGGTCCATGAAAATAAGGCCACTTATTGAATTGTTTTCTGCATTACAACAGTTGTCACCCCAACATCAAAAAAGAGGGATAGTCAACGAGCAATTTTTTTGGTTAGCCTGAATGATATCAGATGAGTATATATTTGATAAGGAGGGTAATAACCTGTTGGACATGTTTGAGGCTAGAGGCTATCCCACTAATCTCATTTCTGAGATCTTTTCAGAGGTTTCTAAGAAAAGAAAAGAGGGGGATTTGGCGCCAGTTCTTTTATCTAGCCAATTCTTTAATGGAGCTATTAAGAGGGTGAAGCATAATGAAGAACTTTCCTGTTTGTTTATTACTACCTACAAACAGGAGCATGAATTTATTTATAGGACTTTAAATAACAACTGAAAAATATTCCAGTCATACCTCTCAACCTAGAAACATCAAAATTCCAGACAAAGACCCATGAAAAATAGGTACAAATCTGTACGCTGATTAGCATAAAATTAGCATACATAATTATGTAACCCCACCTACTCCAATGGAATTGTGAGATACCAACTGTCAAATGCAGACTGAAGAACAGACAACTAAAATATGGGCCAGAGTCCCCCTGCAGCCATTCCAATATCCCATTACTTGGCTATTTCGCCCCATAAACACTAATCTACATACTGCTTGACTTTTACAATGATTTGGATTTTATTTTACATTTTATAGCACAAAGACTAATAGACAGCTGATAAATAAAGCAATAGTCTCACAATGAAAATAGACATAGCATTAAAACTTCTCTGCCCTTAAAACTCACATTCACTGAGACAGCATTGAAACCCGCATCCAAAGAAAATGCATCTGGTCAGTGGCGGATAAAGATTACCTTTGGGCTGTTTTCAAATCATAGGCCCCTAGCACACGAAACATACATGTGTTCTTTGATACACCTTCCTGACTTATTAAATTATATTTCTTGTATAATATAGCACAGTTGTTAGAACTTGTTTTAAATTTTTTAACATTTTTCCAGTAAGCAATAAAACAAAATGCATGAACCAATAATGACAAAACTGCCCAGTTCAGAACATTTCCATCATAAAAGTCTACTCAAACTTCTATAATTCACAGGTATCAGTAAATATGCACACAATCTCTGCAGAAGTAAAAGTCATCTGAATAATTCCACATTAAAGAGATCTATAACTAATGAAGACATTGCAGCTAGCAAACAACGTTATATTTCATTGTTTCCCTTGAAGAATAAATTGCCTATGTTACATTAAAAAATGATAAGCTAGTAATATTTCACTAGGGAATGGATGGATGAAAAACTGCTAAAAGATTCATAGTTACTAGGTATCTCCAGCAAAGGAGGACATTCTCAGGACTGCAGCATCTGCCCCCTTTAAAAGTACAACACAGTACAGTATCAGCAATCCATCTACATACTGTGGGAGTAGAACCCACAGCCTTCTGCAGCAATAGCAAGTATACTACCTGTTGTGCTACTAACACTGCAAGTCTACTTTGTATAAGCAGCACTAAACTGAAGAACTGAAGAACTGTGCAGCACAGAAATCAGGAAAAAGCCAAAATTTGCTGGGGGGGGGGGCGGCAAAGGTACCAATGTCATAGCAACATCCTACAAAAAGCTGTATTCTACCTGTTTACTTCTGTGTTCATACTGTCACTCTTTCTCCAAACTCCAACCCTTAAATCCAGAAAAAACAGATGCTACAGTGCCCCGCTCCCCAAACCAAACCAAACCTAGATCACTTGTGGTGTCACAGCTGGGGTTAAAACCCCTGCACTGGTAAACTGATGTGACATTACAAGTTCAGTACAAATTTGTTTGCACTAATTAGGCACAGCACACAAACTAATGGTATGCCATTCATATTTATCAGAAAGTTATTCACAGGTTTAGCATGGCATGTTTTGTGTGGAAATTTATAATGTGTTGTTGGGGAGGGGGCAGTTCCTAGATTTATTTGAAACATTGTTAAGACACAGATGACTGTACTTAACACAGTAAATGTAGTGGGTATGCAAACTGAATGAAGAAAAAGTTTATCGTTCTCATGATTAAGTTTAAAATTCTATTTCATATGTTGACTAAAAATTCCAATACACTAATTATAAAACATAAAACAAAATTAAACTCCATCCCTCTTATTGTTATCATATGGTGGCAACCTCAACCAACTACTACCATCTGAGCACCCCAGGAAGGCAACTATACAAAGAGGCTAGGTAAGCCATTTCAATTCCCTAAAACACTCATACTGCATTTGAAACTCAAGCAAAATATTTCATCGCCTCTTAAAATGAAAACTAAGAATGCTGCATAAAATGCGTGGAAGGAAAAAAAAGCTTCCATTAAATTTAGATAAAAAAAAATGTTATGCTACCCTAAAACATTTTTAACACTGTAAATGGAAATAAAAATTGGAAAGTTTAAATAGGAAGTGGCTTACATTGCTTTTACGTGATCTTGGTGAAATATTGTTTTGGCTTCAATTCTAGTACAATTGGAATTACCACAAGTGTAAACAACTCTTAATAAACCAAAAACTCTTCATTCTATACATTACAACATGGGCCTTAATTCAGTAAGATAACAGGTATCTAAAAGTAATTTTAAAACTAGACGGTAAGACAGTACTGTCATATTCGATTAAAATTTAATAGCAATAATAAGCTTTTTCCATGACTTTGCATCTCTTGTTTAATTTAGGGGAAGTAGCACTGCTCTCTTACCAGTTACCACCCTTAAGTAAGATCACCTCAATTCTGGAAGTTGCAATGGCTTCAGAAAAAAGTGGGGCATTATCTGCAAACATGACAAACAAAAAGTCCTCCATGTCGACCTGTATCTAAGAAACAAGATCTCGCATAGCTTTCAGAATAGATCTGGAATCTCCGATGTACTGTGTAAGAGTCAAGAAGTTTCACATCTGATCTGCTATAATGACATGATACGCACTATTATGACTCATAAAACACATTAGTTAAGCCAAGTAACACAACTTAGTACACAGTAATCATGTGGCAAAGCAGCCACAATGAAACACAAGTTGCAGCGCACCATGTATGCAGCAGAAATTAAGTATGTCTCCACTTTTGTCTTACCTGGAGCTGGACTTCCTCAGTGTTAGTTTCCACATAGTTTTTCTCCAAACAAACTCCTATGAGAAAATCAATGCAGCATGCTGCGTATGCAGCAGAAATTAAGTATGTCTCCATCCACTTTTGCCTTACCTGGAGCTGGAGGAACCCTGGGAGGGGAGAAAGAAGTGCTGCGCGTGTGCATACTGCCTAAATTAAACCAGTAAAGTTAAGTTAAGCAATGGCGCAAATTCTAAAAGGCTGTCTGCCTCGTGATGATGTCATCTCGCATAGTCAAAAATAAAATTTGAAAATTAAAGGGGCCACTTGGAAATTCGTGGTACCTCAATATTTACCAAGCAATTTGGTACAGTTGAGAGGTATGATTCCAATGTTTTGATGGTTTATCAAACCTGGTAGGGCATAAACCTAGAATTGTTTTTAAGAGAGGTAGATTTTTAAAGGAATTGTTGGAGAATGAAAATCAATTTGGTGTTTTGACCAACAAGAGGAAAGGTACATTTAAATGTGGGTTTAATGCCCAATGTAAATATATTGTGGAAGCAGCTGTGGTTCGGGTCAATCAGCAGTCTGTATATATTTCTTTTCACTGCACCTGCAATTCCATGGGTCTTATCTATTTCGCTAAAGGCAGGAAATGTGAGGGATTTTATATAGGTAAGACCAAGTGTAAATTTAAAGAACGTATTTATGAACATTTATATGATATAAAAAATAAACAATCTAATAATTCTTTATATAAACACATGGGTAATCATCCTGATCATGAATCTGTATTTTTTCAGATAGATATAGTTTGCAAAAATCCTCTAGGTGGTCCTTGGGCTGATTTGATT